>NC_069507.1:213360593-213618093 GCF_027579735.1 Bombina bombina
CCCTATTATAGGGTTATTGAGGCGGGAGTGAGGCGGATTAGGGGTTAATAACTTTATTATAGTAGCGGTGAGATCCACTCAGCAGATTAGGGGTTAATAAGTGTAGGCAGGTGGAGGCGACGTTGAGGGGGGCAGATTAAGGGTTAATAAATATAATATAGGGATCGGCGGTGTTAGGGGCAGCAGATTAGGGGTACATAGCTATAATGTAGGTGGCGGCTCTTTGCGGTCGGCAGATTAGGGGTTAATTATTGTAGGTAGTTGGCGGCGACGTTGTGGGGGGCAGGTTAGGGGTTAATAAATATAATATAGGGGTCGGCGGTGTTAGGGGCAGCAGATTAGGGGTACATAAGTATAACGTAGGTGGCGGTCGGCAGATTAGGGGTTAAAAAAAATTGAATCGAGTGGTGGCGATGTGGGGGGGCCTCGGTTTAGGGGTACATAGGTAGTTTATGGGTGTTGGTGTACTTTAGAGCACAGTAGTTAAGAGCTTTATAAACCGGCGTTAGCCCAGAAAGCTCTTAACTACTGACTTTTTTCTGCGGCTGGAGTTTTGTCGTTAGAATTCTAACGCTCACTTCAGCCACGACTAAATACCGGAGTTAGAAAGATCCCATTGAAAAGATAGGATACGCAATTGACGTAAGGGGATCTGCGGTATGGAAAAGTCGCGGCTGAAAAGTGAGCGTTAGACCCTTTCCTGACTGACTCCAAATACCGGCGGTAGCCTAAAACCAGCGTTAGGAGCCTCTAACACTGGTTTTCACGGCTACCGCCAAACTTCAAATCTAGGCCAAAGTTTCTAAAGAAAGATGAAACTATATCCAAAGAACAAAGAGAATTCCTATTAGACAGCATCAGATTCATTCTTGAAAACAATACGTTTTCTTTTAATCAAAAGATGTATCTACAGATTAAAGGTACCGCTATGGGCACCAGATTTGCACCAAACTATACCAATCTTTTTATGGGGGATTGGGAGTCCGAATTTTTGGGATCCAATAGCTTGGTACAGTATCTGGTGACCTATAAGCGGTACATTGACGACATTCTGATTATCTGGAAAGGTACTGAAGAAACACTATTAGAACTTTTCTCCTCCATGAACCAAAATGACAGGGGATTACAGTTCACTTACGAAATAAATAAACATAAAATTTTGTTTCTAGATCTGGACATTGAAACCAACAATGACCAATTTAATACCAAAACTTTCTGTAAGAAAATAGATTCCAACAAATTTATTCATGCTACAAGCTGCCACCTTTCAAAGTGGAAAGAAAATATGATGACTGTCTCATTTCCTACAAGAAGAACTACTGCTAAGCTGAACTCCTTTAAGGCTTGTGAACTTGATACAGCCGCCGAAAGGATCGCTATCGTGTTGAAAAAGCACACAGGACAACTACCAACGCCTGGCTCACTAACCCCAAGGTCTGTGAATTTGAATACAGCCCTCTGAGGGAGCGCACCAGTCTACGAATTGACTATACTGCCAGATAATCTAGTACCTGCACTAAGCACCACGGAATAAGAGTGCCTTGAAGTTACTATCTACCATCATCTAAAGGATTGCTATTACCCCGGAGATCGTTTACATTCTGTTCCTCCCGAAATCAACTGGACATTTTCAGAAAGGGTGATGTAAGCGGACTACGCTAGGAGTACACACCCACCTCCAGAAGATCACCCACCTACAGGACGAACAATATTCAATCTGTGCTCCACAGATTAGAGCAAGGTACCTCACTCGCCCATTAGCTTGATCCAATGCTATTAGTATGATCATCTAGTCACAAGTGTTTTCGTTCACTATAGTGCACTTTCAGGTTAATACTGCTTTAACCCCAGGTTAATACTGTTTTAACCCCTGGTTTTTACGCTGGACGCCCAGTTATTAAGTCTGTTTGTATTGCTATTTGTTTTTATTTATACTGTTTGACTATCTCTGCCCTTTTATACTTATATTTATTTGAGTATAGTTTTCTTCTATCCTCAATCACGATATAGATATAGATAGATAGATAGATAGATAGATAGATAGATAGATAGATAGATAGATAGATAGATAGATAGATAGATAGAGAGAGAGAGAGAGAGAGAGAGAGAGAGAGAGAGAGAGAGAGAGAGATTTGTGGTTAATCTTTCCCCTTTCTGTATGTTTTTTCAAACTAATTTAAAGGGCCCCATTAATTACTTTTTAGTATATATGTAATGATTTTATTAACACTGATTTTTTAATTTTACACTATTAAATATATTTTTTAAGATATATATTAGGCTATTACCATTTATTAACTTTTATTACGATTATATTTCTGCTAAGGTAGACCCTTTTAGGTTACCCGTATATTGTATTTTGTGTACTACCCTGCTTTCAGCGCCAGTATTTCCGCTTAAATTATTCTACTATCCTCCTCAGGGTTCTTAGAGAGAGACCCTTCTATACTTGGCATTAGGGTTGATATAAGCGCCAATTATCACCTATCCTCCTTACACTAGGGATGATATGTTCACCAGGTCTACATACCAAATCCTGTGAGGCCAAGCAGGAGCGATGAGGAACACCGATGCCCTCACCTGCTTGATTAGAGTAATAACTCAAGGAGAATCGCAAATGGAGAAAATAGATATGCTAGAGAGAAGTTTCAAGGAACCGTAAAAGCATCTAATTGTTCCGCCTGGGAATCCCTGGACCTCAACCCGTATCTCGGTAGTTTGGCATTCTGTCGGGAAGCCAAGAGATCTAAGTCCGGCTGAACCCACCTGAGAATCAGGCAGGAAAACACTTAGAGTTCCCACTCCCCCGGATAAAAAGACTGCCTGCTCATGAAGTCCGCCTCCCAGTTGTCCACCCCTTAGATGTGGGTCGCTAACAGGCAACAAGAATGGGCCTCTGCCCGTTTTGGTGACCTCGGTCATCGCTAAGGAACTTCATGTCCCTCCCTGATGATTGATATAAACCACTAGAGGTATACTGTCCAACTGGAATCTGAAACTGGACCGAGGTTAACTGGGGCCAAGCCCAAGAGCCTTGAATATCGCTCTCAGCTCCAGAATGTTTATAGGTAGAACAAACTCTGAGTCCGAACTCCCTAAGCCCTTTAAGGAGTCATCGTCAGTAGTATTTGAGTAGACAAGTCTGCATAATTTCCGTTCTGTTGTTTGAACATGCTTAATCGAAGTACAGCAAACAGAAATTCCAAAACCCTTGTAAAAATTCTGGAAGTTGTGGCAAGACCGAAGTAAAGGGCCACAAACTGGACGTGCTTGTACAGAAAATTTAAATCCCCAGCTGTCATTAATTGAACCTTTTGGACCAAAGGGAGAATGGAACGAATAGTTTCCATCTTGAAGGACGGTAAGAGAATTTTGTTTAAGCTCTTGAGATCTAAGATTGGCTTAAAGGTCCCTCTCTTTGGGAACCAAGAATAGATTGGAATAAAATCCCAAACCCTGTTCTTGTACCGGAACAGGAACAATCACTACTAGGTTGGAAAGGTCTCTTACGCAGAGAGAGAACGCCTCTTTTTTTTTCTGGTCTGCAGACAATCCTGAAAAACAGAAACCTGCCTCTGGGAGGAAAACTTTTGAAACTCTAACCTGTATCCCTGGGACAATATCTCTATTGTCCTTGGATCCTGACCTCTCGAACCAAAGCCTGAGCGAAGAAGGAAGTCTTCCCCCTACAAGATCCAGTCCCGAATCGGGGGCATGCCCTTCATGCTGTCCTATATTCAACAGCAGGCTTTTTGGACTGTCTTCTCCATGCAGGATTAGTCCGTTCCTGTTTAGAGACAGTAGATTAAGCCTTGAAGATTCGGAAGGAACGAAAATTGCTCTGTCGTCCTTTTCCCTTATCCTGAGGGAGGAGACCCTTACCTACCATGATGTCAGAGATAATCTCTGACAGGTTAGATCCAAACAAGGACTGCTCCTTGTAAGGAATAGCTAAAAATTATGAAAGTATGTATGGGGTACTTGAAAAGTACGGCTAATCACCCGTAAGGGTCTCAAGGCTCTGCTCATCCTGTCGACCTCAGGATGAAACGTTGAGTGGACCTCACAGGGGACTAAACCTGCAACCCTTGGGTTGCTACAAAACTTAACCCCACAGTGCCTTAGCATGCTGAGCTATCAGATAAGGTACCGAAGCTGAGACTTCTGACACATCCGCAGACCAAGGCTTTAACCTTAAGGCTCTGTGAGCTAGAATAGAGAAACCAAAATCTTTGCTCCCAGCTTTGATTAATTTGAAGGGAAGCATTCGTAATAAAGGGATTAGCCAGATTAAGGGAGTCTATCCTATCCTGGATTTCACTCAAAAAAGTTTCTATCCTGATAACATCAGGCAACACCTCAACCGATATGCTGCCGCACTCGTGACGGAAGCAATGTACACAAATGGCTGTCATTGTAATTGTAAGCCCTGGTGTACAAACAAAAAAAAATTTTTTATTTTTTTTGTGTAAAACTACAACTGAGAAATCGCTGTCCAAAGAAGCTAAAACCTCCTTGAGTAACAGACAAAGGAGACGTGGCTCAAACTTGAAAAAAACGACTTCAGCATCAACAAGAGGAATTACACTGTTATAGAAAACTCTCCTGCTGAATGTCTGTGCTACCTCAAACGCTTTCCCTGTAATATTGAAAAAACAAACAACGCATCAAAAACACATGAGCCTAATAAGTAACTCAAAGCAGCGAATCACCCATAAGGGTCTTAAGGCGCTGCTCATTTTATCAACCTCAGAAGGATGAATGGACCTCGCCGGATCTGTCTGGCTTTGAGGTATAGAGGAAGCGCAGAGCACTGCATGTGAGGGCAATAAAGTTTTGGGACTTCAAAAAGGAAAATTGTATGTAGTAAACTTTGAAATTAAATTTCTGAATTACAACCTCTATTCCTAAGGATTCCTAAGGATTAAATTCCTCACATACAGTACATAAGGAATAGCAAAAGAGTTGGTGGTTAAACGTCGAGTAACAAACTCTCTACATAGTCTCTTGGTCTACTCTTTATTGATGAGAGAAACCAAGAGCTCTCAAAGAATCCTTTAATCATTGAATAACTAACCATACAAAAATGTTACTGTCACCTTAAATTTTAAAAAGAGTAACTTTTTTTTTCTTCTTCTTCTTTCAATATGTTGTAAATATGGCAGAACAGCTTAAATAGGTTTCGTAATTTATCAAAACCCCCTCAGCAGGAAAATGCTGAGGTACCTGCCTAAAAAAAACGTCTCCCTCTGAGCAGCACATTAAAGGGACACTGAATCCAATTTTTTTCTTTTGCGATTCAGATAGAGCATGAAATTTTAAGCAACTTTCTAATGTACTCCTATTATCAAATTTTCTTCATTCTCTTGGTATCTATTTGAAATGCAAGAATGTAAGTTTAGATGCCGGCCCATTTTTGGTGAACAACCTGGGTTCTCCTTGCTGATTGGTGGATAAATTTATCCATCAATTAAAAAAAGTGCTGTCCAGAGTTCTGAATTAAGAAAAAAGCTTAGATGTCTTCTTTTTCAAATAAAGATAGCAAGAGAACAAAGAAAATGTGATAATAGGAGTAAATTAGAAAGTTGCTTGAAATTGCATGCTCTATCTGAATCACGAAAAAATCTTTGGGTATAGTATCCCTTTAATGATCCGCAACAGGGAAAGACAGTCTCCGGTCTCACTACGCCTACAGTATGAGTCTGCGTATAGGACCAGCAACTGCTCCGGAAGAGAAGGGAAAAAGGGCGCAACATGCAATACCGCCACCCCCCAAAGACCGCCCGTTGTGGGCGTTAACAAAAACAGACTTCTCCCGGTCACCATATTGTTTTATGGCACGCTATGCAAATTCCAACCAAACATCTCCCAGTCGGCACTTTTCTTATGTAACCGCCGGGAGATGAGCTAAAGTGCCCCAGAGACTGAATATGACAATAGTCAAAATACACCCGTCTAGGGCGATATCCGCACAGTAATCTCCCGGTCGGCATAGCTTCTTATGAAACCGCCGGGAGATTAGATACAGCTATTCAGAGGCTAATTTGTATAATAGCCAGATAATGCACCCGTCTAGGGCAATGTCAGTACAGTAATCTCCCGGTCGGCATGTTTCTTATGTAACTGCCGGGAGATTAGATAAAGTACCTCAGAGCTAATTCCGGCTGAACTAAGCCTTATAATAAAACTAAACACACCTAGGGAAATATTAGTACCGTCATCTCCCGGTCGGCATGGTTCTTTAAGTAACCACCGGGAGATGTGACTACCACCATCGTCATGCCCTGTGAGTCAAAATAAATACAGAGTGCCCCCAGTGCTTGCGCTAGCTGTCAAATATAATCTCCTAGGTATCATGGAGAATTTATGTGAAATAAAAATAAAGTGCCCATCCATTAAGGACTTCTTTAAAAATCTGATACAGACTAAGTGCCCAACTTCTTCTGAGTTTCTTCTTTATGTCCCCAGAAATAAAAGTCAGCACTTACCTCATTCTGCCCAACAGCAAAGGCAGCCTCCAGGTTTGCGAGGTCCTATTCCTCACATGGACCTGTGAAAGAGGAGAAAACACCGAGTAATATCCCTCAGATTTTTCAGGGTTAGGGCAGCATAAATGTATGAGAGGCGCAGTGAGAATTATGTCCCACCAGTTCCCATTGCTCTAAAGCCACCAAAAGCTCTACTGAAGAGACTGATATGGACTACGGCTACACCCCAGAACAAAGCAGCACACTCTGGCACTACTTTAAAAATAACAAACTCTTGATTGAAGAATCTAATCTAACGCCTCACTTTACCTCTTCCTATCACTAACGTAGGCAAAGAGAATGACTGGAGTGGGAGGGAAGGGAGGAGCTATTTAACAGCTCTGCTGTGGTGCTCTTTGCCTCCTCCTGCTGACCAGGAGGTGAATATCCCATAAGTAATGAAGATGATCCGTGGACTCATCGTGTCTTTAAGAAAGAAAAAAAAGAAAAAAAAAACACAACACATTTCAGAAATAGAAAAAGTTCAGAAAAGAGCCACAAAACTAATATGGGGAATAGAGGATTTAGACTATGAGAAGGTAAGCCAAACTGGGTCTGATTTTTCAAGAAAAAGAAGGAGCTTGAAAGGTGATATGATTACTTTATACTACTTTATTGAAGGCCCATATAAAGAGTTGGCAGAGGCTCTGTTTAATCCAAGGCAATTGTTTGTTTGTTACAAGAGGTCACAATTTAAGGCTAAAGGAAAAAAAAAATTAAATCTCCAGCAACTTTTTTTTTTTTTTTTTTTTTTTTTTTTACTGTAAGAGCAATCAAATTGTGGAACTCATTTTCTAAGGAGGTAGTGAATGCCAATACATTTTAAAGATTTGGCTTAGATACATTTATAACTAAAAACAGAATTCAGGGACACAATTTCTTGTTAAATGGGTTAGCTTTCTAATTATATTAATGTAAGTTCAATTGGCAGCTTCTTATTGCAAATCAGGTAGTATCTGCATAGGTAAAACATGATGGGTTTTTGTCTTTTCAACCTCATCTACAATGCTACAATGTTACCTTTTTGTAAAATTCTATAAAAACATAATTTATGCTTACCAGATAAACTCCTTTCCTTCCAGATAGGGAGAGTCCACGGCTTTATTCCTTACTTTCGGGAAATACAACACCTGGCGACCAGGAGGCGGCAAAGACACCTCAGCCAAAGGCTTAAATGTCCCTCCCACTTCCTCATTACCCCTGTCATTCTGTCGATAGAACAAGGAAAAGTAGGAGAAATATCAGGGTATAAATGGTGCCAGAAGAAGATAAATAGGGGGCCGCCCTGAGACAAGAAAAGCGAGGGCCTCTCCCTATCTGGAAGGAAAGGAATTTATCTGGTAAGCATAAATTATGTTTTCTTTCCTAAGATAGGGAGAGTCCACGGCTTCATTCCTTACTGTTGGGAAAACTATACCCAAGCTCCAGAGGACACTGAATGAATAACGGGAGGGAACAAAAAGGAAGAGGCAGACCCTATTCTGAGGGCACCACAGCCTGCAAAACTTTTCTCCCGAAAGCTGCTTCAGCTAAAGCAAAAACATCAAACTAGTAAAAATTAGAAAAAGTATGTAAGGAGGACCAGGTAGCCCGCCTTACAAATCTGATCCATAGAGGCCTCGTTCTTAAAGGCCCAAGGGAAAGCCACTACTCTAGTGGAAAGAGCCGTTATGCTCTCAGGAGGACGATGTCCCGCTGTCTGGTAAGCTAAGCTGATGACACTCCTTAACCAATAAGTAAGGGAAGTCGAAGTAGCCTTCTGCCCCTTACGCTTCCCCGAATAGACAACAAAGAGGAAGATCATCTAAACTCCTTAGTAGCCTTAAGAAAGAACTTCAAGGCATGAACCACATCCAAATGGTGAAGTAAACGTTCCTTTGATGAAGGAGGATTAGGACACAAGGAAGGAACCACGATCTCTTGATTGATTTTGCGATCTGACACAACCTTAGGAAGAAAACCTAATTTAGTACGTAAACCTGCCTTATCTGCATGAAAAATCAGATAAGGGAACTCACATCGCAAAGCAGAGATCTCGGAAACTTATAAAAGAGAACCTTCCAAGATATCAATTTAATGTCAACGGAATGCAGAGGCTCAAACGGAGCCTGTTGCAAAACACGAAGAACAAAATTTAGGCTCCAATGAGGAGCCCCAGATCTAAACACATGTCTGATCCTAATCATAGCCTTAACAAAGGACTGGACGTCTGGAAGCTCAGCCAGCCTCTTGTGCAATAAAATCGACAGGGCCGAAAACTGTCCTCCCAGGGAACTAGCAGAAAGGCATTTCTCCAGTCCATCCTGGAGAAAAAAAGATAAGATCCTGACAACCTTAACTCTGTGCCAGGAAAAACCATGCTCTTCACAACAAAATAAGTAGGTCCTTCACCCTTTGTGGTAGATTTGCCGAGTAACTGGTTTACGAGCATGAATAAAAATATCAATGACACTCTCAGAGAAACCTCTCTTTGCTAAGACTAACTGTTCAATTGCCACGCAGACAGTCTCAGAGATTCTAGATTTTGATGAACAAATGGACCTTGTAACAGCAGGTCCCTGCGACAAGGTAACTTCCACAGAGGAGATGAGGACATCCCCACTAGATCCGCGAACCACATCTTTTTCGGCCACAATGGAGCAATGAGGATTACTGAAACCCGCTCCTACTTGATGCGGGCCACCACTCAAAGAGGAAGCGGTAATGAAGGAAAAAGATAGGAGTTTGAACCTCCAGGGCACTGCTAGTGCATCTATTAGATCCACTTGGGGATCCCTCGTCCTCCACCCGTACCAGGGTAGCTTGGTATTGAGACGGGACGCCATCAGATCTTTCTTCGGCGTCTCCCACATGCTGCATATCTCTGCAAACATTTTAGGATGGAGAGACCATTCCCCTGGGTGGAAGGATTGCCTGCTGAGAAAATCCGCCTCCCAGTTGTCCACAACTGGAATGTGGATCGCTGACAGTGAACCGCTCCAGAATCTGAGATACTTTCTTCATCACCAAAGAACTTCTCGTTCCCCCCTGATGGTTGATGTAAGCCACCGAGGATATAGTCTGATTGGAATCTGATAAACAGGGAAGAACCCAGAAGTGGCCAAACCTTCAAGGCATTGAAGATTGGCCGTAGTTCCAAAATTGATCGTGGGGGGGGGGGGGGGCTAGACTCCTGAGTCCACAACCCCTGTGCCTTCCTGGCACCCCAAACAGCTCCCCATCCGGATAGGCTTGTGTCACAATCTCCCAAGATGGTCTTAAGAAGCACAACCCTCGGGACAGATGATCTGGACAGAGCCACCATGAGAGCGATTCTCTCGACCGGCTGTCTAATACAATTTGTAGAGACAGATCAGAATGATCGCCATTCCACTGTCTCAGCATGCACAATTGTAAAGGTCTGAGATGGAACCCGGCAAAAGTAATGATGTACATGCAGGACACCATGAGACTAATCGCCTCCATACACTGAGCCAAAGAGGGACTTAAGGAGGTCCGGAGGGCAAGACATGCCGAAGTTAGCCTGCAACGTCTCTGGTCTGTTAGAAATATCCTCATGGATATGGAGTCTATTATAATACCCAGGAATTCCACCCTGGTACTAGGGATAAGAGAACTTTTTTCAAAGTTTATCTTGCAACCATGTGATCGAAGAAGACTGAGAAGGGACTCAGTATTCTTCCGTAAGACAACAACAAGATGGTGCTTGCACCAGAATATTGTCCAAGTATGGGGCTACTGTAATACCCTGAGTTCTGGTGACTGCTAGAAGAGTCCCCAGAACCTTTGTAAAGGATTCTTGGAGCAGTAGCTAGGCAAAACAGAAGGGCAATGAGCTGGAAATGCTGGCCCAGGAATGCAAACCTCAGGAACTGAAAAAGTGTTCCCTGTGGATTGGAAGATTAGAGGAGATGGAGATAGAGGAGATGGAGGAGATAGAGATAGAGGAGATAGAGAAGATAGAGATAGAGGAGATAGAGGAGATGATAGAGAGATAGAGTTGGGCGGAAAGTTCCCTCCTTCTTTGAGACTATGAAAAGGTTTGAATAAAACCCCAAACCTCTTTCTTCGATAGGCACTGGGACTCTCCTAAAGAGGATAGGTCCCGAACACACCCTAGAAAGGCATCCCTCTTTTCTGGTCTGTAGACAGGTTCAAGAGTAGGAATCTGCCCCTGGACGGATGAGATTTGAAGCCTATCTTGTATCCCTGAGTATGACCTCCAGGACCCACGGATCCTGTATGTCCCTGAACCAAGCGTCTGGAAAAAAAGAAACACAGTCTGCCCCCTACACGATCTGATCCCGGATCGGGGCCCACCCCTTCATGCCGAATTGTTTGCTGCAGGCTTCTTATTCTGCTTGGACTTAATTCCAGGACTGAACCCGCTTCCAAGTTTTCTTGGGTTGCTCGGGCTTGGAGGATTCATGGGATTTGTCAGAACGAACGGAACAAAAATTAGAAGATTGTCGTCCCTTAGACTTGTTTTTATTTGGCGGTAGGAAGGCACCCTTGCCTCCAGTCATATCTGCAGACCAAGACTTCAACCATAATTAGCATGTTAGCAACATAGATAAAATAATTAGCAATTCACAGAGCTTTAATTCTGTCCTAAATATCCTCGATGGGAGACCACCTCAATGAGCTCAGACAAAGTTGCACCAGTAGGTAGCTGCTCCGGCAACCGTGGAAACTGCAGCCTCCGGTTGAAATAAAAATCCTGTATGTTGAAACATCTCTCAGAAAGGTTTCCATTTTCTTATCAATCGGCTCTCTGAACGAAGAACTATCCTCAAGAGGTAGAGTAGTATGTTTAGCAAGCGTAGAGATAGCACAATTCACCTTAGGAATGGAGCCCCACAAATCCAGTTGAGAGTCCAGGATCGGGAACAACTTTTTTTTTTAAAAAGTAGACGAGGGGGAAAAGGAATATCTAATTCTTTCCCATTAGTTGTTAAAAAAGTTCACCATTTTAACCGACACAGGAAAAGTCAAAGGAACTTTACCGTCTTTGTAAACACTGTCTAATTTAGGTATCATAGGTTCTTCAGGCAGCGCAGGCTCTGGAACCTACTTTAATAAAAAAATGCAAGCGCTCAATTTTAAATCTAAAAGGACAGTTCCTCCCCAGCAGGAGGCTTGGGCGCTAAGGACTCAGACCCCGAAAGTTCGCCCTCTGAAGCTACAGAGGTTAACTCATCATCGGATAACTGGGACATGATAGCTAAATCCGATAAAAATTTAGATGACTCCGGGTCAGGATAGCTATGTTTAACCTTTCTCTTGCGTTTGTTAGAGCGAGGTAATGCACTGAGGGCCGCAGACCCTGCCGTTTGTAACTGCGTAGCAAAGTCCGCAGGAAGAAGGCCCCCTCTGGATGGAGGATTAGATGTGCTATGGGGAACTGCATGTGGAGTGGATAATGTAGCAAGGGTAGTAATCTCACGGGACCCCGAGTCCAGAGAGGAAGATGGCTCAGAGGGACTAATAGCCTTAGCAGGCTTGGCTCCCTTCTTAAACGGTGTTAAGGCATGTGGAACATAATTGAATGGGAGGGAAACCCCGGCCTCCTCACAATATAAAACAGGTATGATTTAGTACAGAAGAAGTACCTTCTAACATGTCAGATTATGAGCCAATGGCTGGGGCACTCACCACCTCCTAGACCCAGACAGTTAACAGAGGAAACGCTCTCCTCAGGTTGAAATCTCAGCCGGAATGGAGGAAATGAACCTAGACCATATGCTATGAAAAGTACAGCAAGTTAATAGGAGCTGTGCAACACTTTTAAAAACAAAAGTAAAACCTGTTAGTTCCAGCCAAAAAAAAAAATTAAAAGTCTATGAGCCCAGAAAATAAAATCACACAAAGCAGCATGTAAATAATTAATACACTGATTAACCCCAACTGTTCAATAACCCCCCCCCCCCCCCCCCGAGGATATTAACTCTGGATCCTATCAAAGTATAAAGGAGCCACACTGTGACCATGTTATAGCATTTTGTGTGTAAAAAATTGAAACGATCTTACCTCCAGGATCCATGCTGTGGAACAGAACACAGCCTCTCAAGTGTGAGTCTTATAGCAGCGCTCCTGACATGGACTTGAGTGAGAGAAAGCAGGCAGTGAAACTCGTCAACACTAATTGCTTAGGAGACATTATCAGTATTCTGGATGGTTTTGCAGAAAAACTTTCCCTGCATCTCCAGACTAACTTTCATCAATACTCTCACTGAGAGGTTGACATGACTACTTAAAACTCCAGTCCAATCCCGAAGGGCAGATACTCTATTTTCAAGACTCTCCGAATCTTCTGACACTTCTCTGCCACCCTCTATCATGACGAAAGACAAAGAATACCTTGGGTAATGAGGAAGTGGGAGGGATATTTAAGCCTTTGTCTCCTCCTGGTAGACAGGTGTTGTATTTCCCAACAGTAAGGAATGAAAACGTGGACTCTCCCTATCTTAGGAAGGGAAATATCTATTTAAGTTGCCAATATATTTGTCAAGCAGTCTTATACTAGAAAGCCTAGCGCTATTTGAGAAAACAAACTCACTAGCTTATTTATGGGAGATTAATTGTTTAAGATTGTAAGTTCCCACGGCAATAGGGCCCTCAATTCCCTGCTATATGCGTTTGTAAAATGTTGTCTTCACTTACAAATTTGATATTGATTTATTTACATGAACTGTACCCATGGACAGCGCTGAAGAATATGTTGGTGTTTTAAAAAATAATAATAATAATAATAATAATAATAGAAACTCAACAAAATTGAATTTTAGGTCAATTCTCTATACACAACCCAGAAACTAGACATAACTCTCACCTCCGTTAGGAGGATGGCTAGCATGTCCTGTCTCTGGAAGCGAATAGACAGGTGCACCAGAGTGTAACCCACATCAAAGGCCGATGGCCGGTTTAACAGACGAACTTCATCTGCAGAGAGTTGCCGAGCAATGTCTCCTCCTGAGGTCTTGTAAGCTTCCACAGCCGAGAGATCGCCCTCCACTACCCCTGCAGGACAGGAAGCACATAGTCAATATGGGCTATAACAATTACAATACTAGATTACTTAAAATGTAAAGTATTATATAAACATTGTTATAAATGTAATTACTTACTGCAAGGTATGACCAAATCAAATGATACAAGTGTATTTTGGTTTTAATGAATGTATATTATATACAAAAGAAACACAAAACACCAACACCACAGCCCACTAGCCACGGACAAGGTATTTTGTCCCTAAAAAATAAATAAAAATGAATGTGTAATGGTATTTCTAATGCAATTTAAAAAAACAGTATAAAACTGTATTCTGACTATACATAAAAAAGCAATTTGAATAAAATCTTTTCAAGCTCTTTCTTCATGATCACCTAAACTAAAGAATAATTAGGATAAGCATTTTATTGCTAGTCATGATTTAGAAGTGAAAATGCAAGAATAATGAAAATACAAAATCAGTGGTTAGGTAAAGTATGATGCCAAAATATTGCAAAAAAAAAAAAAAAAAAAAAAGGGTGAATTCACAAATGTCCTTATAGAAGTTGGCAAAGTTATTTCCTAATAAGAGATAACACAGCAATATCAGTTTCATGTTCAGTAATTCAAAGCGAAATAGATCAATAAAAAAATACCAAGAAGTGTCTGCATGAAGCATTTAGGATATAAGAAAATTGTAGTTAGAAGTTCATTTCTATAGGCTTAGCGGAATTGATTCTCTTAAAATTTCTGTTCAGTTTTATCCCCAGCACCTACTGGATTTAATAGGCACACTGATTTTACTGGCCACCGGATACAATTTAAGACAATATGAAGCCATTAAGCTAAACTTAGATAATATTCAAATTTTTATTTATTATGACAAATGCAAATATAATAATAATAATTATTATTATTATCAGATTATTGGGACAATCGTTATCTTTAAAGATGGAAATATTAACAGTAGGACTGTGGGTCCAGATAATATTCATCCAAGGGTTCTAAGAGAACTTCGATCCGTAATAGCTACTCCATTAGCCGATTTATTTAATCAGTCACTTCTAACAGGAGTTGTTCCAAAAGACTGTAAAATTGCCAATGTAGTCCCTCTTCATAAAAAGGGTAGTAGGGAAGATTCTGCTAACTATAGGCAAGTCAGTTTGACCTCAATTGCAGAGAAATTAATGGAAACTCTTTTAAAGGAAAGACTATCTTTCATTCAGACAAACAACTTAGAAGACAAAGGACAGCATAGTTTCACTGCTGGAAGATCATGCCTGACTAATCTAATTGATTTCTTTGACCATGTAACTAAAATAATAGACCAGGGAGGAGCCATAGATGTTGCATATCTAGACTTTAGCAAAGCATTTGACACCATCCCACACAACAAACTTATTCACAAAATGTATTGCCTTGGAATAGATGCTAAGATTGTTAAGTGGGTAGAATGCTGGCTTAAAAAGATAGACAACAGAGCGTTTCAATTAATGGACTACATTCAAATGAGGCATCAGTTACTAGTGGTGTTCCCCAAGGGTCAGTTCTTGGGCCTGTTTTGTTTAACATGTTCATAAGTGATATTGGAAGTGGGCTTAAGGGGAAGGTTTGCTTGTTTGCTGATGATACAAACATTTGTAACAGGGTAGATGTTCCAGGAGGAGTTGATCAAATGAACTGTGATATTAATAAACTAGAGGACTGGTCAAATAAATGGGATCTGAAATTTAA
Source organism: Bombina bombina (assembly GCF_027579735.1). Classification (NCBI taxonomy): domain Eukaryota; kingdom Metazoa; phylum Chordata; class Amphibia; order Anura; family Bombinatoridae; genus Bombina; species Bombina bombina. The sequence goes on from NC_069507.1 coordinate 213,375,845, forward strand.
TATTACCAAGAGTAAAATTATGCATATAGGATCCAAAAACCCAAAGGCCAATTATAGTCTCAATGGTACATTACTGACTGTAATTAAAGAAGAAAGGGATTTGGGAATTATTATTTCAGATGATTTAAAATTTGGTACACAATGCCGCAGTGCAGCCAGCAAGGCCAGTCAAATGCTTGGTTGCATTGGAAGAGGTTTTAGTAGCAGACATAGAAAGGTTCTTATGCCACTTTACAGATCATTAGTTAGACCAAATATGGAATACTGTGTACAGTTCTGGAGACCATATCTTCAGAAAGATATAAATAAACTAGAAGCTGTCCAAAGGAGGGCTACTAAAATGGTACATGGTCTAAAATATAAAACGTACAAAGAAAGACTCTATGATCTATATATGTATAGTTTAGAGGATAGAAGGGAAAGAGGTAACATGATAGAAACCTTCAAATATATGAAGGAACTTAATAAAATAGAAGCTGAAAGCATTTTTCACAAAAAAATAAATGCCAAAACAAGGGGTCACAATCTAAAGTTAGAGGGTAGTAGATTCAGGAGAAATTTGAGGAAGCATTTTTTTTTTTTACAGAAAGGGTGGTGGATTCATGGAATAAACTTCCATTTGAGGTGGTAAACACAAAGACTGTAAAGGAATTTAAAAATGCCTGGGACATGCATAAGGCTATCCTAAGGAAAAAGTAACATGTAATATGGGTAGACTTGATGGGCCTTTTTGGTTCTTATCTACCGTCAAATTCTATGTTTCTATGACTGCAAAATGATGTAATTACAGGCGTACCTCAGAGATATTGCGGGTATGGTTTAAGACCACCGCAATAAAGCGAATATAGCAATAAAGTGAGTCACACTAATGTTTTTGTTTCCCAGTGCATATAAAAACATAATTTATGTAAGAACTTACCTGATAAATTCATTTCTTTCATATTAGCAAAAGTCCATGAGCTAGTGACGTATGGGATATACATTCCTACCAGGAGGGGCAAAGTTTCCCAAACCTCAAAATGCCTACAAATACACCCCTCACCACACCCACAAATCAGTTTAACGAATAGCCAAGAAGTGGGGTGATAAAAAAAAAGTGCGAAAGCATATAAAATAAGGAATTGGAATAGTTGTGCTTTATACAAAAAAAATCATAACCACCACAAAAAGGGTGGGCCTCATGGACTCTTGCTAATATGAAAGAAATGAATTTATCAGGTAAGTTCTTACATAAATTATGTTTTCTTTCATGTAATTAGCAAGAGTCCATGAGCTAGTGACGTATGGGATAATGACTACCCAAGATGTGGATCTTTCCACGCAAGAGTCACTAGAGAGGGAGGGATAAAATAAAGACAGCCAATTCCTGCTGAAAATAATCCACACCCAAATTAAAGTTTAATGAAAACATAAGCAGAAGATTCAAACTGAAACCGCTGCCTGAAGTACTTTTCTACCAAAAACTGCTTCAGAAGAAGAAAACACATCAAAATGGTAGAATTCAGTAAAAGTATGCAAAGAGGACCAAGTTGCTGCTTTGCAAATCTGATCAACCGAAGCCTCATTCCTAAACGCCCAGGAAGTAGAAACTGACCTAGTAGAATGAGCTGTAATCCTTTGAGGCGGAGTTTTACCTGACTCGACATAAGCATGGTGAATTAAGGATTTCAACCAAGATGCCAAAGAAATGGCAGAAGCTTTCTGACCTTTTCTAGAACCGGAAAAGATGACAAATAGACTAGAAGTCTTTCGGAAAGACTTAGTAGCTTCAACATAATATTTCAAAGCTCTAACAACATCCAAAGAATGCAACGATTTCTCCTTAGAATTCTTAGGATTAGGACATAATGAAGGAACCACAATTTCTCTACTAATGTTGTTGGAATTCACAACCTTAGGTAAAAATTCAAAAGAAGTTCGCAACACCGCCTTATCCTGATGAAAAATCAGAAAAGGAGACTCACAAGAAAGAGCAGATAATTCAGAGACTCATCTGGCAGAAGAGATGGCCAAAAGGAACAAAACTTTCCAAGAAAGTAATTTAATGTCCAATGAATGCATGGGTTCAAAAGGAGGAGCTTGAAGAGCCCCCAGAACCAAATTCAAACTCCAAGGAGGAGAAATTGACTTAATGACAGGTTTTATACGAACCAAAGCTTGTACAAAACAATGAATATCAGGAAGATTAGCAATCTTTCTGTGAAAAAGAACAGAAAGAGCAGAGATTTGTCCTTTCAAGGAACTTGCGGACAAACCTTTATCTAAACCATCCTGAAGAAACTGTAAAATTCTCGGAATTCTAAAAGAATACCAGGAAAAATGATGAGAAAGACACCAAGAAATATAAGTCTTCCAGACTCTATAATATATCTCTCTAGATACAGATTTACGAGCCTGTAACATAGTATTAATCACAGAGTCAGAGAAACCTCGTTGACCAAGAATCAAGCGTTCAATCTCCATACCTTTAAATTTAAGGATTTGAGATCCTGATGGAAGAAAGGACCTTGCGACAGAAGGTCTGGTCTTAACGGAAGAGTCCACGGCTGGCAAGAGGCCATCCGGACAAGATCCGCATACCAAAACCTGTGAGGCCATGCTGGAGCTACCAGCAGAACAAACTAGCATTCCTTCAGAATCTTGGAGATTACTCTTGGAAGAAGAACTAGAGGCGGAAAGATATAGGCAGGATGATACTTCCAAGGAAGTGATAATGCATCCACTGCCTCCGCCTGAGGATCCTGGGATCTGGACAGATACCTGGGAAGTTTCTTGTTTAGATGAGAAGCCATCAGATCTCTGGGAGTTCCCACATTTGAACAATCTGAAGAAATACCTCTGGGTGAAGAGACCATTCGCCCGGATGCAACGTTTGGCGACTGAGATAATCCGCTTCCCAATTGTCTATACCTGGGATATGAACCGCAGAGATTAGACAGGAGCTGGATTCCGCCAAAACCAGAATTCGAGATACTTCTTTCATAGCCAGAGGACTGTGAGTCCCTCCTTGATGATTGATGTATGCCACAGTTGTGACATTGTCTGAAAACAAATGAACGATTCTCTCTTCAGAAAAGGCCAAGACTGAAGAGCTCTGAAAATTGCACGGAGTTCCAAAATATTGATCGGTAATCTCACCTCCTGAGATTCCCAAACCCCTTGTGCCGTCAGAGACCCCCACACAGCTCCCCAACCTGTAAGACTTGCATCTGTTGAGATTATAGTCCAGGTCAGAAGAACAAAAGAAGCCCCCTGAATTAAACGATGGTGATCTGTCCACCACGTCAGAGAGTGTCGTACAATCGGTTTTAAAGATATTAATTGAGATATCTTTGTGTAATCCCTGCACCATTGGTTCAGCATACAGAGCTGAAGAGGTCGCATGTGAAAACGAGCAAAGGGGATCGCGTCCGATGCAGCAGTCATAAGACCTAGAATTTCCATGCATAAGGCTACCGAAGGGAATGATTGTGACTGAAGGTTTCGACAAGCTGAAATCAATTTTAGACGTCTCTTGTCTGTTAAAGACAGAATCATGGACACTGAATCTATCTGGAAACCCAAAAAGGTTACCCTTGTCTGAGGAATCAATGAACTTTTTAGTGAATTGATCCTCCAACCATGATCTTGAAGAAACAACACAAGTCGATTCGTATGAGATTCTGCTAAATGTGAAGACTGAGCAAGTACCAAGATATCGTCCAAATAAGGAAATACCACAATACCCTGTTCTCTGATTACAGACAGAAGGGCACCGAGAACCTTTGTAAAAATTCTTGGAGCTGTAGCTAGGCCAAACGGCAGAGCCACAAACTGGTAATGCTTGTCCAGGAAAGAGAATCTCAGGAACTGATAGTGAGCTGGATGAATCGTAATATGCAGATATGCATCCTGTAAATCTATTGTAGACATATAATGCCCTTGCTGAACAAAAGGCAAGATAGTCCTTACAGTTACCATTTTGAACGTTGGTATCCTTACATAACGATTCAATATTTTTAGATCCAGAACTGGTCTGAAGGAATTCTCCTTCTTTGGTACAATGAAGAGATTTGAGTAAAACCCCAGCCCCTGTTCCAAAATTGGAACTGGCATAATTACTCCAGCCAACTCTAGATCTGAAACACATTTCAGAAATGCTTGAGCTTTCACTGGGTTTACTGGGACACAGGAAAGATAAAATCTCTTTGCAGGAGGTCTTATCTTGAAACCAATTCTGTACCCTTCTGAAACAATGTTCTGAATCCAAAGATTGTGAACAGAATTGATCCAAATTCCTTTGAAAAAACGTAATCTGCCCCCTACCAGCTGAGCTGGAATGAGGGCCGCACCTTCATGTGGACTTAGAAGCTGGCTTTGCTTTTCTAGAAGGCTTGGATTTATTCCAGACTGGAGATGGTTTCCAAACTGAAACTGCTCCTGAGGATGAAGGATCAGGCTTTTGTTCTTTGTTGAAACGAAAGGAACGAAAACTATTATTAGCCCTGTTTTTACCTTTAGATTTTTTATCCTGTGGTAAAAAAGATCCTTTCCCACCAGTAACAGTTGAGATAATAGAATCCAACTGAGAACCAAATAATTTATTACCCTGGATAGAAAGGGAAAGTAGAGTCGATTTAGAAGACATATCAGCATTCCAAGTTTTAAGCCATAAAGCTCTTCTAGCTAAAATAGCTAGAGACATAAACCTGACATCAACTCTGATAATATCAAAAAATGGCATCACAGATAAAATTATTAGCATGTTGAAGAAGAATAATAATATTATGAGAATCATGATCTGTTACTTGTTGCGCTAAAGTTTCCAACCAAAAAGTTGAAGCTGCAGCAACATCAGCCAATGATATAGCAGGTCTAAGAAGATTACCTGAACACAGATAAGCTTTTCTTAGAAAGGATTCAATTTTCCTATCTAAAGGATCCTTAAAGGAAGTACCATCTGCCGTAGGAATAGTAGTACGTTTAGCAAGGGTAGAAATAGCCCCATCAACTTTAGGGATTTTGTCCCAAAACTCTAATCTGTCGGACGGCACAGGATATAATTGCTTAAAACGTTTAGAGGGAGTAAATGAATTACCCAAATTATTCCATTCTCTGGAAATTACTTCAGAAATAGCACCAGGAACAGGAAAAAATTCTGGAATAACCACAGGAGATTTAAAGACCTTGTCTAAACGTTTAGATTTAGTATCAAGAGGACCAGAATCCTCAATTTCTAAAGCAATTAAAACTTCTTTAAGTAAAGAACGAATAAATTCCATTTTAAATAAATATGAAGATTTATCAGCATCAACCTCTGAGACAGAATCCTCTGAACCAGAGGAATCATTAGAATCAGAATGATGATGTTCATTTAAAAATTCATCTGGATAACGAGAAGTTTTAAAAGATTTTTTGTGTTTACTAGAAGGAGGAATAACAGACATAGCCTTCTTAATGGATTCAGAAACAAAATCTCTTATGTTATCAGGAACACTCTGAACATTAGATGTTGTTGGAACTGCAACAGGTAATGGTACTTTACTAAAGGAAATATTATCTGCATTAACAAGTTTGTCATGACATTTAATACAAACAACAGCTGGAGGAACAGCTACCAAAAGTTTACAGCAGATACACTTAGCTTTGGTAGTTCCAGCACCAGACAGCGATTTTCCTGAAGTATCTTCTGACTCAGATGCAACGTGAGACATCTTGCAATATGTAAGAGAAAAAACAACATATAAAGCAAAATTGATCAAATTCCTTAAATGACAGTTTCAGGAATGGAAAAAAATGCCAAAGAACAAGCTTCTAGCAATCAGAAGCAATGAAAAATGAGACTTAAATAATGTGGAGACAAAAGCGACGCCCATATTTTTTTTTTTTTTTTTAACGCCAAAAAAGACGCCCACATTATTTGGCGCCTAAATGCTTTTGGCGCCAAAATGACGCCACATCCGGAACGCCGACATTTTTGGCGCAAAAGGACGTCAAAAAATGACGCAACTTCCGGCAACACGTATGACGCCGGAAACAGAAAAGATTTTTTGCGCCAAAAAAGTCCGCGCCAAGAATGACGTAATAAAATGAAGCATTTTCAGCCCCCGCGAGCCTAACAGCCCACAGGGAAAAAGTCAAATTTTTAAGGTAAGAAAAAGGATTGATTCAAATGCATTATCCCAAATATGAAACTGACTGTCTGAAAAAAAGGATTGTTGAACATTCTGAGTCAAGGCAAATAAATGTTTGAATACATATATTTAGAACTTTAAAAAAGTGCCCAACCATAGCTTTAGAGTGTCACAAAAAATAAGACTTACTTACCCCAGGACACTCGTCTACATGTTTGTAGAAAGCCAAACCAGTACTGAAACGAAAATCAGCAGAGGTAATGGTATATATATATATATATATATATATATATATATATATATATATATATATATATATATATATATATATATATATATATATATATATATATATATATATATATATATGAGTATATCGTAGATCTGAAAAGGGAGGTAAGAGATGAATCTCTACGACCGATAACAGAGAACCTATGAAATAGACCCCGTAGAAGGAGATCATTGAATTCAAACAGGCAATACTCTCTTCACATCCCTCTGACATTCACTGCACGCTGAGAGGAAAACCGGGCTCCAACCTGCTGCGGAGCGCATATCAACGTAGAATCTAGCACAAACTTACTTCACCACCTCCATAGGAGGCAAAGTTTGTAAAACTGATTTGTGGGTGTGGCGAGGGGTGTATTTGTAGGCATTTTGAGGTTTGGGAAACTTTGCCCCTCCTGGTAGGAATGTATATCCCATACGTCACTAGCTCATGGACTCTTGCTAATTACATGAAAGAAAGTTATATTTAGTCTATACTGTAGTCTATTAAGTGTGCAATGGCATTATGTCTAAAAAAACAAAATGTACATACCTCAATTAAAAAATACATTATTGCTACCCATGATCTGAGCCTTCAGCAATTCGTAATCATTTTTCTGGTCGTATAGAATATATATATATATATATATATATATATATATATATATATATATATATATATATATATATATATATATATATATATATATATATATATATATATATATATATATAGATATATAGATATATATATATATATATAACATAATTTATGCTTACCTGATAAATTCCTTTCTTCTGTTGTGTGATCAGTCCACGGGTCATCATTACTTCTGGGATATAACTCCTCCCCAACAGGAAATGCAAGAGGATTCACCCAGCAGAGCTGCATATAGCTCCTCCCCTCTACGTCAGTCCCAGTCATTCGACCAAGAATCAACGAGAAAGGAGTAACCAAGGGTGAAGTGGTGACTGGAGTATAATTTAAAAGATATTTACCTGCCTTAAAAACAGGGCGGGCCGTGGACTGATCACACAACAGAAGAAAGGAATTTATCAGGTAAGCATAAATTATGTTTTCTTCTGTTATGTGTGATCAGTCCACGGGTCATCATTACTTCTGGGATACCAATACCAAAGCAAAAGTACACGGATGACTGGAGGGATAGGCAGGCTCATTATACAGAAGGAACCACTGCCTGAAGAACCTTTCTCCCAAAAATAGCCTCCGAAGAAGCAAAAGTGTCAAATTTGTAAAATTTGGAAAAAGTATGAAGCGAAGACCAAGTTGCAGCCTTGCAAATCTGTTCAACAGAGGCCTCATTCTTAAAGGCCCAAGTGGAAGCCACAGCTCTAGTGGAGTGAGCTGTAATTCTTTCAGGAGGCTGCTGTCCAGCAGTCTCATAGGCTAAACGTATTATGCTACGAAGCCAAAAAGAGAGAGAGGTAGCAGAAGCTTTTTGACCTCTCCTCTGTCCAGAATAAACGACAAACAGGGAAGAAGTTTGGCGAAAATCTTTAGTTGCCTGCAAGTAGAACTTGAGGGCACGAACTACATCCAGATTGTGTAGAAGACGTTCCTTCTTTGAAGAAGGATTTGGACACAAGGATGGAACAACAATCTCTTGATTGATATTCCTGTTAGTGACTACCTTAGGTAAGAACCCAGGTTTAGTACGTAGAACTACCTTGTCTGAGTGAAAGATCAGATAAGGAGAATCACAATGTAGGGCTGATAACTCAGAGACTCTTCGAGCCGAGGAAATAGCCATTAAAAATAGAACTTTCCAAGATAACAATTTTATATCAATGGAATGAAGGGGTTCAAACGGAACACCCTGTAAAACGTTAAGAACTAAGTTTAAACTCCATGGCGGAGCAACAGCTTTAAACACAGGCTTGATCCTAGCTAAAGCCTGACAAAAGGCCTGGACGTCTGGATTTTCTGACAGACGCCTGTGTAACAAGATGGACAGAGCTGAAATCTGTCCCTTTAATGAACTAGCTGATAAACCCTTTTCTAAACCTTCTTGTAGAAAGGACAATATCCTAGGGATCCTAACCTTACTCCAGGAGTAACGTTTGGATTCGCACCAGTATAGGTATTTACGCCATATTTTATGGTAAATCTTTCTGGTAACAGGCTTCCTAGCCTGTATCAGGGTATCAATAACCGACTCAGAAAAACCACGTTTTGATAAAATCAAGCGTTCAATTTCCAAGCAGTCAGTTTCAGAGAAGTTAGATTTTGATGTTTGAATGGACCCTGTATCAGAAGGTCCTGTCTTAGAGGTAGAGACCAAGGCGGACAGGATGACATGTCCACTAGATCTGCATACCAAGTCCTGCGTGGCCATGCAGGCGCTATTAGAATCACAGATGCTTTCTCCTGTTTGATTTTGGCAATCAATCGAGGAAGCAGCGGGAAGGGTGGAAACACATAAGCCATCCCGAAGTTCCAAGGTGCTGTCAAAGCATCTATCAGAACCGCTCCCGGATCCCTGGATCTGGATCCGTAGTGAGGAAGTTTGGCGTTCTGGCGAGACGCCATGAGATCTATCTCTGGTTTGCCCCAACGTCGAAGTATTTGGGCAAAGACCTCCGGATGAAGTTCCCACTCTCCCGGATGAAAAGTCTGGCGACTCAAGAAATCCGCCTCCCAGTTCTCCACTCCCGGGATGTGGATTGCTGACAAGTGGCAAGAGTGAGACTCTGCCCAGCGAATTATCTTTGATACTTCCATCATTGCTAGGGAGCTTCTTGTCCCTCCCTGATGGTTGATGTAAGCTACAGTCGTGATATTGTCCGACTGAAACCTGATGAACCCCCGAGTTGTTAATTGGGGCCAAGCCAGAAGGGCATTGAGAACTGCTCTCAATTCCAGAATGTTTATTGGAAGGAGACTCTCCTCCTGATTCCATAATCCCTGAGCCTTCAGAGAATTCCAGACAGCGCCCCAACCTAGTAGGCTGGCGTCTGTTGTTACAATTGTCCAGTCCGGCCTGCTGAATGGCATCCCCCTGGACAGGTGTGGCCGATAAAGCCACCATAGAAGAGAATTTCTGGTCTCTTGATTCAGATTCAGAGTAGGGGACAAATCTGAGTAATCCCCATTCCACTGACTTAGCATGCACAATTGCAGCGGTCTGAGGTGTAGGCGTGCAAAAGGTACTATGTCCATTGCTGCTACCATTAAGCCGATCACCTCCATGCATTGAGCTACTGACGGGTGTTGAATGGAATGAAGGACACGGCATGCATCTTGAAGCTTTGTTAACCTGTCTTCTGTCAGGTAAATCTTCATTTCTACAGAATCTATAAGAGTCCCCAAGAATGGAACTCTTGTGAGAGGAAAAAGAGAACTCTTCTTTTCGTTCACTTTCCATCCATGCGACCTTAGAAATGCCAGAACTAACTCTGTATGAGACTTGGCAGTTTGAAAGCTTGAAGCTTGTATTAGAATGTCGTCTAGGTACGGAGCTACCGAAATCCCTCGCGGTCTTAGTACCGCCAGAAGGGCACCCAGAACCTTTGTGAAGATTCTTGGGGCCGTAGCCAATCCGAATGGAAGAGCTACAAACTGGTAGTGCCTGTCTAGGAAGGCAAACCGTAGATACCGGTGATGATCTTTGTGAATCGGTATGTGAAGGTAAGCATCTTTTAAATCCACTGTGGTCATGTACTGACCCTTTTGGATCATGGGTAAGATTGTCCGAATAGTTTCCATTTTGAACGATGGAACTCTTAGGAATTTGTTTAGAATCTTTAAATCTAAGATTGGCCTGAAAGTTCCCTCTTTCTTGGGAACCACAAACAGGTTTGAGTAGAACCCTTGTCCTTGTTCCGACCGCGGAACCGGATGGATCACTCCCATTAATAACAGATCTTGTACACAGCGTAGAAACGCTTCTTTCTTTATCTGGTTTGTTGACAACCTTGACAGATGAAATCTCCCTCTTGGGGGAGATAATTTGAAGTCTAGAAGGTATCCCTGAGATATGATCTCTAGCACCCAGGGATCTTGAACATCTCTTGCCCAGGCCTGGGCGAAGAGAGAAAGTCTGCCCCCCACTAGATCCGGTCCCGGATCGGGGGCTCTCGGTTCATGCTGTCTTTGGGGCAGCAGCAGGTTTCCTGGCCTGTTTGGCCTTGTTCCAGGACTGGTTAGGCTTCCAGCCTTGCCTGTAACGAGCAACAGCTCCTTCCTGTTTTGGTGCAGTGGAGGTTGATGCTGCTCCTGTTAAGGTAACCCTCTAATTTTTTATCCATTGGATCTGAAAAAGCACAGCTATCCTCCACCGGGATAGTGGTACGCTTAGCTAAAGTAGAAACTGCTCCCTCCACCTTAGGGACCGTTTGCCATAAGTCCCGAGTGGTGGCGTCTATTGGAAACATCTTTCTAAATATTGGAGGGGGTGAGAACGGCACACCGGGTCTATCCCACTCCTTAGTAACAATTTCAGTTAATCTCTTAGGTATAGGAAAAACGTCAGTACTCGCCGGTACCGCAAAGTATTTATCCAACCTGCACAGTTTCTCTGGTATTGCAACGGTGTTACAATCATTGAGAGCTGCTAAGACCTCCCCTAGTAATACACGGAGGTTCTCCAATTTAAATTTAAAATTTGAAATATCTGAATCCAATCTGTTTGGATCAGAACCGTCACCCACAGAATGAAGCTCTCCGTCCTCATGCTCTGCAAGCTGTGACGCAGTATCAGACATGGCCCTAGTATTGTCAGCGCACTCTGTTCTCACCCCAGAGTGATCACGCTTGCCTCTTAGTTCTGGTAATTTAGACAAAACTTCAGTCATAACAGTAGCCATATCATGTAATGTTATCTGTAATGGCCGCCCAGATGTATTAGGCGCCAAAATATCACGCACCTCCCGGGCGGGAGATGCAGGTACTGCCGCGTGAGGCGAGTTAGTCGGCATAACTCTCCCCTCGCAGTTTGGTGAAATTTGTTCACATTGTACAGATTGACTTTTATTTAAAGTAGCATCAATACAGTTAGTACATAAATTTCTATTGGGCTCCACCTTGGCATTGGAACAAATGACACAGATATCTTCCTCTGAGTCAGACATGTTTAACACACTAGCAATAACTTGCAACCTGGTTATAATCTTTTTTAGCAAAAACGTACTGTGCCTCAAAGAGGTACTAAACGATTAAATGACAGTTGAGATAATGAACTGAAAAACAGTTATAGCATCAAACTTTAAAACAACACAACTTTTAGCAAAGGTTTGTTCCCATTAGTAAAATAACAATAATTAAATTTGACATAAAAATTACAGAGCAACGTTTTTATTCACAGTCAATATGAAATTCTCACAGCTCTGCTGAGAGAATATACCTCCCTCCAAAGAAGTTTGAAGACCCCCTGAGATCTGTCAGAGATGAACCGGATCATGCAGGAAATATAAGATTAGCTGACTGGAAATTTTTGATGCGTAGCAAAGAGCGCCAAAAACGGCCCCTCCCTCTCATACACAGCAGTGAAGAGAAACGAAACTGTCACAATTAAAAGCAAACAACTGCCAAGTGGAAAATAATGCCCAAATATTTATTCACTCAGTACCTCAGCAATGTAAACGATTCTACATTCCAGCAAAAACGTTTAACATGATAAATACTTATTAAAAGGATTAGTGACCTTTAACAGAGTAGTTCCGGTGAAATACCATCCCCAGAATACTGAAGTGTATACATACATGTCATTATAACGGTATGGCAGGATTTTCTCATCAATTCCATTCAGAAAATAAAAACTGCTACATACCTCAATGCAGATTCATCTGCCCGCTGTCCCCTGATCTGAAGCTTTTACCTCCCTCAGATGGCCGAGAACAGCAATATGATCTTAACTACTCCGGTTAAAATCATAGTAAAAAACTCTGGTAGATTCTTCTTCAAACTCTGCCAGAGAAGTAATAACACGCTCCGGTGCTATTGTAAAATAACAAACTTTTGATTGAAGTCATAAAAACTAAGTATAATCACCATAGTCCTCTCACACATCCTATCTAGTCGTTGGGTGCAAGAGAATGACTGGGACTGACGTAGAGGGGAGGAGCTATATGCAGCTCTGCTGGGTGAATCCTCTTGCATTTCCTGTTGGGGAGGAGTTATATCCCAGAAGTAATGATGACCCGTGGACTGATCACACATAACAGAAGAAATATATATAAAAAAAATGGGTCGATAGACTTACTCGACACAGGGTTGCCACAAACCTTACATTTTTAAAAAAAGAAAATGTATGCTTACCTGATAAAATGTATTTCTTTCTAGACACGGTCAGTCCACGGAATCATCAATTACTGTTGGGAATATCACTCCAGGCCAGCAGTAGGAGGCAAAGAGCACCACAGCAAAGCTGTTAAAGGGACACTGTACCCAAATTTTTTCTTTCATGATTCAGATTGAGCATGACATTTTAAGCATCTTTCTAATTTACTCCTTTTATCAATTTTTCTTCATTCTCTTGGTATCTTTATTTGAAATGCAAGAATGTAAGTTTAGATGCCGGCCCATTTTTGTTGAACAACCTGGGTTGTCCTTGCTGATTGGTGGATAAATTCATTCACCAATAAAAAAGTTGCTGTCCAGAGTACTGAACCCAAAACAAGCTTAGATGCCTTCTTTTTCAAATAAAGATAGCAAGAGAACGAAGAAAAATTGATAATACGAGTAAGTTAGAAAGTTGCTTAAAATTGCCAAAACCTCCTTTAACAGTACACAAGGTGAGCAAGGATACATCTAAAGGAAACCACTTCAGCATCAGATGAAGGTATTATACTGTCCGAATCTGAGATTTTACCCACAGAAGCTACTGGCGAATTCTCCTTACCAGACTTAGGAGAGAGAGCAACCTGTGTAGCAGAATGCAGAGCAGAAACCTTATTATCTGAATCTTCAAACATCTTCTTGCGTTTTCCCTGCAGAATAGGAAAAGCAGATAAAGCCACCGATACCGCAGAGCATACCAGAGCTGTAAAATCTGCAAGCAAATGCACTCTTCCAAGAGTTTGAGAGGAACCGCAGGACACTGCATGTGATGATGCCATAAAGGCTTGGGACGTTAAAAGGAGAAAGCTGTGGCATTGCCTGACCAGCATCATCCAGATAGACATGAGGCTCAAACATTAAAAAGATCTCAATCAAATCACGGCAGGACAGTCATAGGAGTAGCGTTCTAGCACTGTGGACAAATACAAAAAAGGTACAGTTTAACCCTTGATCATATGCCCATCAAGAGCAGAGAGCAAGGAGAAAAACATCTGTGGTAAGTCATAGCAGCATAAGGAGAGCCATTAACTTTATCGTGCCCCCACACAAACATAGTCACTAGCTCAATGATGACAATGACATGAGAAGCAATAATGATAACAGGCTCCTGTTCACAGAGTACAAAAACAAAAAAAAAAACAGACCCCAAGACCCAAAACTTAATTCATTAGGTATACATGGGCACTGTGTTTGACACTTTAAATTCCTAAAGATACACTTGGGCGTACTGTCACTTTAAAAAATTGAGAGGAAAGTCCGCTAGCCACTAAATGCTGCACCCGAGGTTTCTGCAAAGATAGTTATACACATAGGGCTAACATCGATAGACACGTGAATACTAAAAACCGCTACATTGTAGTAGCCCTGTCAACCTTAATAAAAGGGCACAAAGAGATGTAATAAGCCTGAAATGAACAGGCTAAAATGTAAATAAGCCCACCGCTCCGTTCACAAGGAAGAAGGCGGGGCCTCATTGATAAGCTAAAAAGATTGAGCGTACCAGAAAATGGTGCGGCGCCGTTCTTATACAGGGAAGGGGCGGAGCCACACGGAGCCTGAAGAGCATAATGAAGGCAACTTAAGGTGACGAAGGTCCTAGCCCTAACACCAACACTCAAGTCTCAGAGCTTCTTGGCGGACCTACTATGGGCAGCAGAGAGCCTTTATTCCATCTCACAATCAGACCACTAAGATACTTAAAAAATATACGTCAAAATAACAACCTCAAAAAAAAAAATGGATTCCCCCACACAGGAAAGAATCACAGACTCACACACCTAACAGTGCCTACCTCTGCCAACAAAAATCCTTTCCCAAAGGATTATAAACCATTGTCCCAATAAAAATGACAGGCCATTTAGGAAGGTTTTATAGGAGGTTACAAACCAGGACTGCTTCTATATTGTGAGCCTAGATAACCTTTCCCAGTGCTAGTCTCCCCACTTAGAACTAAAGCACTTACCTGTATCTAGCCGTCCGGCATGAGGACAGCTTACATATTGTGTGAGGATGCCACTCCTCACATAGAGACTAGACTAGAAAAAAGAAAGATCAGAATAAACCTATTCTGGCTTTCTATATCATGGGCAGCAGACATGTTAGGAAAAATGCAGCAAGGCCCACCTTACAAGTTCCTAACTGCTTTAAAGCCACCACAGCCCTACTGAAGAGACCGACGTGGAGTACGGCTAAGCCCAACCATTGAAAAGGGAAAAAGATCAGAGCAAACCTACTCTGGCTTTCAAAATAATAAAAGGAATGGTTGTAAATCGAAACCGTTGTAAATTGAAACCCAGTCTATAATGCAAGTCAATGAGAAGTGAGGGAGTTAGGTTCCAGGCCCCTCTCAAAATTGACATAAGTAACACAGAATACATTATTTTAAAACTTTGAAATGAAGACTTTAAATGCTAAACAGCATTATAAACCTAATTAAATATTCACACAACAGAATGTATCAAACAACTAAGTTTAATGAACAAAAACATTTTTTACTTGCAATTTTCTGAAAACAGTACTCTGCATTGTTAGCATGTTAGATAATATTGGGTCTGCACCTATTCTATGCATTTTAATCTGGAGTGATTAATAGGCAGTTAGGCACCCTCACCTCAAGCAGCTGGACAGGAAAATAATAGGAAAGTGGCTGCTAGATCTTGTTGCTCGATAGCTCAGGTCTGTTCTGTGTACAGATACATTTCAGTCTGCTAAGCTTGCATAATTTTGCTGCAACACAAGCGGACAGCTCCACCTACTGGCTATTTTAATTAGTGCACTGCTTTTCAATAGCAGTCACATGACTGAAGAGAAAAAAAAAAAGGTTATTACTCTGAAACGGCGCAAATTGAAACGGCGTAAACTGAGGGCCACCTGTAAATCCAATTTTCTTCAGACACTAAAACTTCTCCTCCTCCATGCATCTAAGGCAAAGAGAATGAGGAATGGGGATTGTAGGAAGGGAAGTGATACTTAACAGCTTTGCTGTGGTGCTCTTTGCCTCCTCCTGCTGGCCAGGAGTGATATTACCAACAGTAATTGACGATTCCGTGGACTCACCGTGTCTTAAGGACAACCAATATCTGAAGCGCAATAAAACGAGGTATGCCTGTATATAATCTTGTTTTTTATCAACAGATGAGAAAAAACTACTGAGTTCATATCTGAGTCTTATAAAAAAGTATAGGAGAGAGAAAGAGACTTTATGTTCAGCCTGTATGGGAGATGGAAAAATGGTGTAGGAGTGATTATGCCCTTTGGGTTTTCAGTTCAACAATTAAGTTGCCCCAGTAAAATGTAATGCCATGGTATTATAGCAAGTTTGTAAAATTTCATTTTTATAAAAAAAAAATTGCGCAAATGATCATTAAATATATTTGTGTTAAATTATGCAATTTGTGCTCTGAACAGCTTTAACATTTATAAAACACAGAAAATTGTATAATCGTGTAAAGTATTACACTGCCAACAGCTGTCTACTTCAACAATCTAGCTGGCAAAATTAGAACCCCGTAAAATATTTTTTTAAGAAAACAATCTAAGGCCCTTAGAAAGAGATGTGCGCTTATAGAAATTATACATTTTTCCAGATAAATAGGGAAGAAAATGGCATGCATATTCTATTGCAGTAGTCTCTTTATAAGGATTACTGTGTACAGTTATGTGTACAGTAATATATCAGTAATAGAAAGATATATACTTTCATGAGATGCAGCAGTGTCTGTAGTCAGCTTATATTAACCCCTTGCAAGCTGGTGTATTTTGGCCATCATATCTGTCAGTTATTTTCCCTTTTTTCTTCCTTTGTCCTACTTCTTCAGTGTATTGGGTGCACTCTCTTTACGATATATATGTAATCAGTGTGCATAAATATGATGTGTACCATTAAATTAAAATGTATTAGGATCTGAAATGGTTAACTCTGTTCTGATGTTAGGATTACTTACCTTCAACACTGTCGGCCCACTTGTACACTCGTTTTCACCACTTATCCAATTCTCTTGCAAGCCATACAGCTAGCTTAAACCCATGTCTTTTGTGACAAGCCATATGGCTTGCAAGAAGATTGGATGAGCATTGGAAATGTCACTGCTAATGGAGAAATCTGTGTGTAAAATGTTAACCCCTATTTTGGTGATTATCCACCTCTATCTCAGAATATAAATAATAAAATACGTAATTTTTCTTATAACCATAAATGGAAGTGTGCTGTGGTACTTAAAGGGACAGTAAACCTTAAAAATAATGTTATATAATTCTGCACATAGTGCAGAATTATATAACATTATTTAAGTGCTATAGTTCTAAACGGCTTTTTTCTCTTCAAATAAGTAAAAAACATAATTTATGCTTACCTGATAAATTCCTTTCTTCTGTTGTGTGATCAG
The DNA here is from genome assembly GCF_027579735.1 of Bombina bombina. Lineage (NCBI taxonomy): Eukaryota > Metazoa > Chordata > Amphibia > Anura > Bombinatoridae > Bombina > Bombina bombina. The sequence goes on from NC_069507.1 coordinate 213,392,908, forward strand.
TCCACGGGTCATCATTACTTCTGGGATATTATCTGCTCCCCTACAGGAAGTGCAAGAGGATTCACCCAGCAGAGTTGCTATATAGCTCCTCCCCTCTACGTCACCTCCAGTCATTCGACCAAAGACCAACGAGAAAGGAGAACCCAAGGGTGTAGTGGTGACTGAATTATAATTTAAAAAATATGCACCTGCCTTAAAAACAGGGCGGGCCGTGGACTGATCACACAACAGAAGAAAGGAATTTATCAGGTAAGCATAAATTATGTTTTCTTCTGTTATGTGTGATCAGTCCACGGGTCATCATTACTTCTGGGATACCAATACCAAAGCAAAAGTACACGGATGACGGGAGGGATAGGCAGGCTCATTATACAGAAGGAACCACTGCCTGAAGAACCTTTCTCCCAAAAATAGCCTCCGAAGAAGCAAAAGTGTCAAATTTGTAAAATTTGGAAAAAGTATGAAGCGAAGACCAAGTTGCAGCCTTGCAAATCTGTTCAACAGAGGCCTCATTCTTAAAGGCCCAAGTGGAAGCCACAGCTCTAGTGGAATGAGCTGTAATTCTTTCAGGAGGCTGCTGTCCAGCAGTCTCATAGGCTAAACGTATTAAGCTACGAAGCCAAAAAGAGAGAGAGGTAGCAGAAGCTTTTTGACCTCTCCTCTGTCCAGAATAAACGACAAACAGGGAAGAAGTTTGGCGAAAATCTTTAGTTGCCTGCAAGTAGAACTTGAGGGCACGAACTACATCCAGATTGTGTAGAAGACGTTCCTTCTTTGAAGAAGGATTTGGACACAAGGATGGAACAACAATCTCTTGATTGATATTCCTGTTAGTGACTACCTTAGGTAAGAACCCAGGTTTAGTACGCAGAACTACCTTGTCTGAGTGAAAGATCAGATAAGGAGAATCACAATGTAGGGCTGATAACTCAGAGACTCTTCGAGCCGAGGAAATAGCCATTAAAAATAGAACTTTCCAAGATAATAATTTTATATCAATGGAATGAAGGGGTTCAAACGGAACACCCTGTAAAACGTTAAGAACTAAGTTTAAACTCCATGGCGGAGCAACAGTTTTAAACACAGGCTTGATCCTAGTTAAAGCCTGACAAAAGGCTTGGATGTCTGAATTTTCTGACAGACGCCTGTGAAACAAGATGGACAGAGCTGAATCTGTCCCTTTAATGAGCTAGCCGATAAACCCTTTTCTAAACCTTCTTGTAGAAAAGACAATATCCTAGGAATCCTAACCTTACTCCAGGAGTAATCTTTGGATTCACACCAGTATAGGTGTTTACGCCATATTTTATGGTAAATCTTTCTGGTAACAGGCTTCCTAGCCTGTATCAGGGTATCAATAACCGACTCAGAAAAACCACGTTTTGATAAAATCAAGCGTTCAATTTCCAAGCAGTCAGCTTCAGAGAAGTTAGACTTTGATGTTTGAATGGACCCTGAATCAGAAGGTCCTGTCTTAGAGGTAGAGACCAAGGCGGACAGGATGACATGTCCACTAGATCTGCATACCAAGTCCTGCGCGGCCATGCAGGCGCTATTAGAATCACTGATGCTTTCTCCTGTTTGATTTTGGCAATCAATCGAGGAAGCAGCGGGAAGGGTGGAAACACATAAGCCATCCTGAAGTTCCAAGGTGCTGTCAAAGCATCTATCAGAACCGCTCCCGGATCCCTGGATCTGGATCCGTAGCGAGGAAGTTTGGCGTTCTGGCGAGACGCCATGAGATCTATCTCTGGTTTGCCCCAACGTTGAAGTATTTGGGCAAAGACCTCCGGATGAAGTTCCCACTCCCCCGGATGAAGAGTCTGGCGACTCAAGAAATCCGCCTCCCAGTTCTCCACTCCCGGGATGTGGATTGCTGACAGATGGCAAGAGTGAGACTCTGCCCAGCGAATTATCTTTGATACTTCTATCATTGCTAGGGAGCTTCTTGTCCCTCCTTGATGGTTGATGTAAGCTACAGTCGTGATGTTGTCCGACTGAAACCTGATGAACCCCCGAGTCTTTAACTGGGGCCAAGCTAGAAGGGCATTGAGAACTGCTCTCAATTCCAGAATGTTTATTGGCAGGAGACTTTCCTCCTGACTCCATTGTCCCTGAGCCTTCAGAGAATTCCAGACAGCGCCCCAACCTAGAAGGCTGGCGTCTGTTGTTACAATTGTCCAGTCCGGCCTGCTGAACGGTATCCCCCTGGACAGATGTGGCCGAGAAAGCCACCATAGAAGAGAGTTTCTGGTCTCTTGATCCAGATTCAGAGTGGGGGACAAATCTGAGTAATCCCCATTCCACTGACTCAGCATGCACAATTGCAGCGGTCTGAGATGTAGGCGTGCAAAGGGAACTATGTCCATTGCTGCTACCATTAAGCCGATCACCTCCATGCATTGAGCTACTGACGGGAGTTGAATGGAATGAAGGACACGGCATGCATTTAGAAGCTTTGTTAATCTGTCTTCTGTCAGATAAATCTTCATTTCTACAGAATCTATAAGAGTCCCCAAGAATGGAACTCTTGTGAGAGGAAAGAGAGAACTCTTCTTTTCGTTCACTTTCCATCCGTGCGACCTTAGAAATGCCAGAACTAACTCTGTATGAGACTTGGCAGTTTGAAAGCTTGAAGCTTGTATCAGAATGTCGTCTAGGTACGGAGCTACCGAAATTCCTCGCGGTCTTAGTACCGCCAGAAGGGCACCCAGAACCTTTGTAAAGATTCTTGGAGCCGTAGCCAATCCGAATGGAAGGGCTACAAACTGGTAATGCCTGTTTAAGAAGGCAAACCTTAGATACCGGTAATGATCTTTGTGAATCGGTATGTGAAGGTAAGCATCCTTTAAATCCACTGTGGTCATGTACTGACCCTCTTGGATCATGGGTAAGATTGTCCGAATAGTTTCCATTTTGAACGATGGAACTCTTAGGAATTTGTTTAGGATCTTTAAATCCAAGATTGGCCTGAAAGTTCCCTCTTTTTTGGGAACCACAAACAGGTTTGAGTAAAACCCTTGTCCTTGTTCCGACCGCGGAACCGGATGGATCACTCCCATTAATAATAGATCTTGTACACAGCGTAGAAACGCGTCTTTCTTTATTTGGTTTGTTGACAACCTTGACAGATGAAATCTCCCTCTTGGGGGAGAGGATTTGAAGTCTAGAAGGTATCCCTGAGATATGATCTCTAGCGCCCAGGGATCCTGGACATCTCTTGCCCAAGCCTGGGCGAAGAGAGAGAGTCTGCCCCCCACTAGATCCGGTCCCGGATCGGGGGCCCTCGGTTCATGCTGTCTTTGGGACAGCAGCAGGTTTACTGGCCTGCTTGCCCTTGTTCCAGGACTGATTAGGCTTCCAGCCTTGTCTGTAACGAGCAACAGCTCCTCCCTGTTTTGGTGCAGTGGAAGTTGGCGCTGCTCCTGCTTTGAAATTCCGAAAGGGACGAAAATTAGACTGTCTAGCCTTAGCTTTGGCTTTGTCTTGAGGTAGAGCGTGGCCCTTACCTCCTGTAATGTCAGCAATAATTTCTTTCAAACCGGGCCCAAATAAAGTTTGCCCCTTGAAAGGTATACTAAGTAATTTGGACTTAGAAGTTACATCAGCCGACCAGGATTTTAGCCACAGCGCTCTGCGTGCCTGAATGGCGAATCCTGAATTCTTAGCCGTAAGTTTGGTTAAATGTACTACGGCCTCCGAAATGAATGAATTAGCTAGTTTAAGGACTCTAAGCCTGTCCGTAATGTCGTCCAGCGTAGCTGAACTAAGGTTCTCTTCCAGAGACTCAATCCAAAATGCTGCCGCAGCCGTGATCGGCGCGATGCATGCAAGGGGTTGTAATATAAAACCTTGTTGAATAAACATTTTCTTAAGGTAACCCTCTAATTTTTTATCCATAGGATCTGAAAAAGCACAGCTATCCTCCACCGGGATAGTGGTACGCTTAGCTAAAGTAGAAACTGCTCCCTCCACCTTAGGGACCGTTTGCCATAAGTCCCGTGTGGTGGCGTCTATTGGAAACATCTTTCTAAATATTGGAGGGGGTGAGAACGGCACACCGGGTCTATCCCACTCCTTAGTAACAATTTCAGTTAATCTCTTAGGTATAGGAAAAACGTCAGTACTCGCCGGTACCGCAAAGTATTTATCCAACCTACACATTTTCTCTGGTATTGCAACAGCGTTACAATCGTTGAGAGCTGCTAAGACCTCCCCTAGTAATACACGGAGGTTTTCCAATTTAAATTTAAAATTTGAAATATCTGAATCCAATCTGTTTGGATCAGAACCGTCACCTACAGAATGAAGCTCTCCGTCCTCATGCTCTGCAAGCTGTGACGCAGTATCAGACATGGCCCTAGAATTATCAGCGCACTCTGTTCTCACCCCAGAGTGATCACGCTTGCCTCTTAGTTCTGGTAATTTAGCCAAAACTTCAGTCATAACAGTAGCCATATCTTGTAATGTTATCTGTAATGGCTGCCCAGATGTACTAGGCGCCATAATATCACGCACCTCCCGGGCGGGAGATGCAGGTACTGACACGTGAGGCGAGTTAGTCGGCATAACTCTCCCCTCGCTGTTTGGTGAAATTTGTTCAATTTGTACAGATTGGCTTTTATTTAAGGTAGCATCAATACAGTTAGTACATAAATTTCTATTGGGCTCCACCTTGGCATTGGAACAAATGACACAGGTATCTTCCTCTGAATCAGACATGTTTAACACACTAGCAATAAACATGCAACTCGGTTACAATTTTATTTAATAAAAACGTACTGTGCCTCAAGAAGCACTAAACGATTAAATGACAGTTGAAATAATGAACTGAAAAACAGTTATAGCATCACTCTTAACAAACAACACAACTTTTTAGCAAAGGTTTGTTCCCATTAGTAAAATAACACTAATTAAATTTTAAACGACGTTTTAAATCACAGTCACTATATAAGTCTCACAGCTCTGCTGAGAGAATCTACCTCCCTTCAAAGAAGTTTGAAGACCCCTGAGTTCTGTTAGAGATGAACCGGCTCATGCAGAAAAACTGACTGGAAATTTTTGATGCGTAGCAAAGAGCGCCAAAAACGGCCCCTCCCTCTCACACACAGCAGTGAGAGAGAAACGAAACTGTCATAATTAACACAAGCAAACTGCCAAGTGGAAAATAATGCCCAAATACTTATTCACTCAGTACCTCATTAATGCAAACGATTCTACATTCCAGCAAAAACGTTTAACATGAAAAATACCTAATAAAAGGTTTAATGTACTTTTACAGAGTAATTCCGGTGAAATACCATCCCCAGAATACTAAAGTGTAGAGTATACATACATGTTCATTATAACGGTATGGCAGGATTTTTTCATCAATTCCATTCAGAAAATAACAACTGCGACATACCTCAATGCAGATTCAACTGCCCGCTGTCCCCTGATCTGAAGCTTTTACCTCCCTCAGATGGCCGAGAAACAGCAATATGATCTTAACTACTCCGGTTAAAATCATAAGAAAAACTCTGGTAGATTCTTCTTCAAACTCTGCCAGAGAGGTAATAACACGCTCCGGTGCTATTGTAAAATAACAAACTTTTGATTGAAGTTCTAAAAACTAAGTATAATCACCATAGTCCTCTCACACCTCCTATCTAGTCTTTGGGTGCAAGAGAATGACTGGAGGTGACGTAGAGGGGAGGAGCTATATAGCAACTCTGCTGGGTGAATCCTCTTGCACTTCCTGTAGGGGAGCAGATAATATCCCAGAAGTAATGATGACCCGTGGACTGATCACACATAACAGAAGAAATTACGGCGCTTTTACAGACCCGCTCTCTGCTGAGCGGGTCTATAATATTCAGTCAGTGCATCGGGCCAGCTGTATAGTCACAGCCCGGCCCGATTGCGCCATAAGACTAAGTGCAGCTCGCTCCTGTCACAGGAGCGAGCTGCACTTAGTGCTATGGCGCGGTCGGGCCGGGCTGTGACTATACAGCTGGCCCGATGCGCTGACTGAATATTACAGACCCGCTCAGCAGAGAGCGGGTCTGTAAAAGCGCCGTCATTTTTACTTATTTGAAGAGAAAAAAGCCGTTTAGAACTATAGCACTTAAATTATGTTATATAATTCTGCACTATGTGCAGAATTATATAACATTATTTTTAAGGTTTACTGTCCCTTTAAGTGGTTAAGAGTATTTAGGAGGTCCCCTTAGTCCCGTTTTATTAACGTGCCTATTTCATGAGAAGGCACTTTAATAAAATAGTTTGGGAAGCTTTCCTATGAGAAGAATCTGATTGGGTGACCGATTTCTCTTGCAAGAGCTTGATCAACTTCTTTCATAAGTTGTCAGAGTCCACGATCCATTACTCCTGTGATTCAACTCCTGGACACTAGGAGGCAAAGATTCTCAAAACTTCCAAGGGCACTTTATCCCTCACAACTCACTGGTATGCAAGTCTAATTTTTGCCTCCACAGGAGGAAGGTGAAAAATGAAGGTGCTCCAGTTTCTTCGTTGAGGGGTCCTAAGAATGATTTGAGGCCATTTTTCCCCCATCAAAGAGAAGATATTGAGAGACAGAGGGGAAATTAGAGTATAAGACAGTGAGACAATTACTCCCAGTGAGACGTTAGTCACAAGCCTGCCACAGGTATTGCAAGGACCAGTCACTTAGACGTCACCTGTTGGGTCGTCAATATACTCCTCACAAATCCTCTGCTGTGATGTGCCTAGCACTAGATGGGCTATCTACTGGAAGCAGTTATTTCTGTAGCATGGTAAGCACAGAGAAGTGGGTGCTTGTCAGATAAGTAATTACACTGGCACTAACATAGCCCACATGCTATTAGCAGTTACATTTGTGATTATACGCCAGGGGGCATAACATAGTAGACATTACCGAATACATACCAGACTATTTTGTCTATGATTTAGGGCTGCACGATTAATTGCGGATGAGGTTTTAAACCACGATTAATCGCTGCGGTTTAAAAATCACAAGAGTACGCAATTTATTTTTTAAAAATCCTGATTGTCATGAAAACGGAGGCGGAGAGGGAGGATGAGAGGCGGACCAGTGTGCGGCCATGGGCGGGACCTGAGAATGCCCGAAAAACTGCCATTTTGGAAGAGATTGAAGAGTGTGTGGGAGTCATCTGGGAGTGGGGTGGTCAAGCGGTGGTGTGGCGATGGGACAGCTCAAAGTCGTGAGCAATAAAGTGAGTATTGTACAAATACTTTATAGTGCCTTACCGACTTTTTATTTTTTTTTTATTTATTTTTTTTAACTTCTTTTGTGGTTTGTATTTTTATGCTCCAAGAGTGTATTGGATATTGAGAAACATGTACAGTAAGATTCTGTAGTGTACTGTTAAATAGACTGACTTTCTACTATCTATGTAACCACAGCACAGGTAGCACTAGCTAATTTTATTTTAACTATTTTGTGGTTTGTATTTTTTTGTTCCAAGTGTATTGGGCATTGAGAAACATGTACAGTAAGATTCTGTAGTGTTAAATAAACTTTTTATTGAAAAATGAAGGTGTTACATTTTTAATAAAATTGCGATTAAATTGCTAATTTTTTTCCCACCCATATCGCCAAGCCCTACTATGATTTATTGATCACTATTAGGAGACCGTAAGGAACTCTTTATTGTGTACACTTTTTTTTTTTGCAGTTTTATTTAAAATGTAAATTTATTTTGGCTTTCATTTTCTGTTATTCTACATGGTTATATGTCTTTTCAGTTAAGTACGCTACTTATTCTTTTTATGTACATACTTCATGCACTTCTTTTACGCATTAAGGAAATCCAAACCGCACTAGTGTGCTGCCTAGAGGCAGAACTTTGTTTCACTTTCTGTGATTTATTTTAGTGAAAATTTTAATTTGAAATTAGGCAGTTTACACTAAGGCACCAGCTTAATTACACTGTGATGATTATTTGGAGAATAAAGCAAGTTTTAAAATATATTGCAGCAACTGGAAATTGCATTGCATATTAGCTGCAAAAAAAATAATCTGTTTTTAGAATGTCCCTTAAATAAAATGTGTTTATTTTGCTCTTGGTCTAACATCATATAATTATAAGCTAAAAATGTAGTAATAAAAAAGGCACATCGTTCATAAAATGTCTAACACTCAGTAGTCACAGCTTTGCAGACTGGGAAAGGCTAAGGGACAGGTTAAAAATCCCTGAGAGACAGTCATCCATCAATGCGCTGCCACTTTGCACCGCTGCTCCATATTTGACTGTACTTTTCAAACAGTTCTGGCTTCACAGTATTAAGGAAAACTTACACAATGCAGCCATAGTACAGCACTGTTTGAAGAAAAAAGCCTTATTTGGTGCAGCACTGCAAAATTAATTCCCATGAAGGTGTATGCATGTGTCCTGTTCTTTCTGCAGAACTGCTGCATTTTCTGCGATGACATCTCAGATCACAGCATGTTCTGCCTTAGGGTGTGTGCTCCCATATCGGGTTAGAGAGCGTTATACATTGATATTAGTCTTCAAAGCAAAGGGTTTTTTCCTTCTGTTGGTTAGCGCTCCTGTTCTGGGCTTACTGCAGCTACTTTACTTTATTCTCCATGGTCTGTCAGGGGTAAGATCATCCATCCAACTTTATTGCTTTAAAAAAGGTATATGAAACCCAAAATGATTCATTCCTGATTAAAATAGAGCATTTGATTTTAAACAACTTTCTAATTTATTGCTATTATCAATTTTTCTGCGTTCTCTTGGCATCTTGTTGGAAAGCAGGAAAGTAAGCCCAGTAGCTGGCCCATTTCTGGAGCACCACATGGTAGCAGTTTCACAAGAATATTATCCATCTGCAAGAGAACTTGAAGGCAGCACTATTTCATGTAATGTAGTGATCCAGATGCCTTCTTAAAGGGACAGTCTAGTATAAACTAAACTTTCATTATTCAGATAGGACTTTAAATTTTAATCAAGTTTCCAATTTACTTTTATCATCAAATTTGCTTTTTTCTCTTGGTATTCTTAGTTTAAACTAAACATAGGTAGGCTCATATGCTAATTTCTAAGCCTTTGAGGGCTGCCTCTTATCACATGCTTTTTAAATCTTTTTAACACAAAGACAGAAAGTACATGTGGGCCATATAGATAACACTGTGTTCAGGCACAGGGGGTTATTTAAGATCTAGCACAACACAATGCTAAATTTAAGACAATAGATAATCGACAGTCAAGGTCATGTGATCAGGGGGCTGGAAGAAGGTTCCTAGATACAAGGTAATCACAGAGGTAAAAAGTGTATTAATATAACTGTTGGTTATGCAAAACTGGGGAATGGGTAATAAAAGGGATTATTTTTTAAATCAATAACAATTCTATGGTAGACTGTCCCTTTAAACACAGAATAGCATGGGAACTTAGCAAATCTGATGAAAGAAGTAAATTGGAAACTTTTAAAATGGTATGCGGTCTGATACACAAGATAAATGTTGGGGTTTCATATCTCTTCAAGTTATTAAGTGTGTATTTTGCTAAGAGGTCTTTATTATAGTCTCTAATTGTTTTCCCATTTTTTCCTTGAACTTTACTGCTTCGAGTCCCTGATTAATTATAATTGTCTTATCTCCTGTAAACATACAATAGTGTATTTATACTTGTGTGGTAATTGATGTCTGATATTATCGATAACAAAAATGGAAGCTACAGGAACTGTACCCATTAACGTAGATCTTTTAGAGGGTGGACCACTTATTCAAATGTATTTTTTGCAAACATATTCCTTTTACTCCACCAGCTCAGATATGCAATTCATGTATGGATCACCTTATGGATTCTTACCAGCCAAATGCTGCTCTTGCCTCTAAAAGGAATATGCCCTCCCTCTGTACAGGGGAGTTCTTCAGGATTTTGGGTTTAAAGATTTTGTGCAGTCAATTGTGTACGAGATATTGGCGGTCATGCTTCTTCCAAGTAAGTGCAAGAAAGTATCTGACAAACAACCTATAGTTGATTTATCAAGTCATTCTGAATCTATTCAGATCAGCTATTAATTTTTTTAGAGATCAGATCTGCTAAACAGTTTCAGACTAATAACTCTGGTCCATCTTCTGAAGGTGATGTACATTCAGATGATCATGAATTCATTGTTTATCAGAATACAGATTTATGTTCAAGCTTGAACATCTTAGTACTCTATTAAAACAAAATGTATGCTTACCTGATACATTTCTTTCATTCTGGATATGGAGAGTCCACAACGTCATCAATTACTAGTGTTAATATAACTCCTGGCCAGCAGGAGGAGGCAAAGAGCACCACAGCAAAGCTGTTAAAGTATCACTCTCCTACCAATAATCCCCAGTCATTCAACAGAAGGGAAATGGAAAAAAGGAATAACACAGAGGTGCCTGAGGTTTAGTAAAAATAACCGTCTTAAATTTAAGGGAGGGGTTGTAGACTCTCCATATCTGGAAAGAAAGAAATTTATCATCAGGTAAGCATAAATATTGTTTTCTTTCCTAAGATATGGAGAGTCCACAACGTCATTCCAATTACTGGTGGGAACCAATACCCAAGCTAGCGTATTGATGACACAGATGACTAGGGAGGGAGAACAAGACAGGCAGACCTAAACAGAAGGCACCACCGCTTGAAGAACCTCTCTCAAAAGAGGCCTCAGCCGAGGCAAAAAGTATCAAAATTTGCAAAATTTGGAAAAGTATGCAGAGGACCAAGTTGCTGCCTTGCAAATCTGCTCCACAGAAACTTCATTTATGAAAGCCCAAGAAGAGGAGACAGCCCTCGTGGAATGAGCTGTAATTCTATCAGGAGGCTGCTGACCAGCAGTCTCATAAGCAAAACGAATTATACTTCTCAACCAGAGAGAAAGAAGTAGCAGTAGCTTTCTGACCTTTACGCTTTCCAGAGGAAAACTAACAAACCGGGCATTTTAGAGCACGCCCAACATCCAAGTTGTGCAACAAACGTTCCTTATGAGAAGAAAGATTAGGACAGAGAGAAGGAACAACGATTTCCTGATTAATATTTCTATCCGAAACCACTTTAGGAAGAAAACCCAACTTAGTACGAAGAACCGCCTTAACACTGCAAAGCCAAGAGATCCGAAACTCTCCGAGCAGAAGAGATAGCAATAAGAAACAAAACCTTCCAAGATAACAACTTAATATCTATGGAATGCAATGGCCCAAACGGAGCCTGCTGCAGAACTTTAAGAACAAGGTTAAGGCTCCAAGTAGGAGCAACAGACTTAAACACAGGCCTAATTCTGACCAAAGCCTGACAAAAAGATTGAACATCTGGTACATCCACCAGACGCTTGTGTAACAAAAGATAATGCAGAAATCTGACCCTTCAGAGAACTGAATGACAATCCTTTCTCCAGACCTTCCTGAAGAAAGGACAAGTCCTAGGAATCCTGACCCTACTCCAAGGAGTAGCCTTTGGATTCACACCAAAAAAATAAATAAAAAAGGTATTCACGCCATACCTTATGGTAAATCTTTTTAGTAACAGGCTTGCGTGACTGAATCATGGTCTCTATGACCGACTCAAAAACACCACGCTTAGACAGAATTAGGCATTCAATCTCCAAGCAGTCAGCTTCAGAGAAACGAGATTTGGATGAAGGAATGGACCCTGAGTTAGAAGGTCCTTCCTCAGAGGCAACCTTCAAGGTGGAAGAGATGACATCTTCACTAGGTCCGCATACCAGATCCTGCAAGGCCATGCAGGAGCTATTAGAATTACCAATGCTCTCTCCTGTTTAATACGAGCAATGACTCGTGGAAGGAGAGCAAACGGAGGAAACAGAAATGCCAAATCCTAAGGAACCACCAGAGCATCTATCAGGGCGACCTGCGGATCTCTTGACCTTGAACCGTACCTTGGAAGCTTGGCGTTGTGCCGAGATGCCATCAGATCCAACTCCGGCACCCCCAATTGAGGGTTAACCTGGAGAACACATCCGGATGGAGAGCCCACTCCCGGAATTAAATGTCTGTCTGCTCAGGATATCTGCTTCCCAGTTGTCCACTCCTGAAATGTGGATGGCAGATAGCAATTGTGAGCTTCCGCCCACTGAACAATCCGAGCCACCTCCTCCATGGCTAAGGAACTCTGAGCTCCTCCCTGGTGGTTGATGTAAGCTACTGAGGTGATGTTGTCCGACCGGAACCTGATAAAAGCAGGCTAAGGACAACTGAGGCCAAGCCATCAGAGCATTGTAAATAGTTCTCAACTCCAAGATGTTTATGGGGAGAGCCGACTCCTCCAGAGTCCATAGACCCTGCGCCTTTAACGAGTGCCAGACTGCCCCCCAGCCCAGCTGGCTGGCGTCCGTTGTAATAATCACCCAGGAAGGTCTCCGGAAGCATGTGCCCTGAGACAGATGCTCCTGAGAAAGCCACCACGGGAGAGAGTCTCTTGTCGACTGATCTAGATCCGAAAGGTCTCCGTTCCATTGCCTGAGCATGCATAACTTCAGAGCTCTCAAATGGAATGGATCAAAAGGAATGATGTCCATGGAAGAGACCATCAGACCAATTACCTCCAAATATTGAGCCACTGATGGCCAAACAGACTGCAGAGAAGCAAGATGAAAGATTTTTCATAGATAGGGAATCTATTATGGTCCCTAAGAAAACTATCCTTGTAGCTGGAACAAGGGAATTCTCTTCCAGATTCACTTTCCATCCATGGGAATGTAGAAAAGACAACAAGATCTCTGTATGAGAGTCTGCTTGTTGAAAAGATGGCGCCTGAACCAATATGTCCAGATATGTCGCTACTGCAATTTCCCGAGACCTGATCACTGCCAAGGAGATCCCCCAGAACTTTTGAGAAAATTCTGGGAGCTGTGGCAAGGCCAAACGGAAGAGCCACAAACTGAAAAAGTGTTTGTCTAGAAAGGCAAATCTCAGGAATTTTAATCCCTCTTTTTATCTGGTCTGCAGATAATCTTGAGGTGAAACCTGCCCCTGGGAGGAAAAGTTTTGAATTCTATTTTGTAACCCTGAGACACTATGTTCACAGCCCATGGATCTGGGACATCTCATATCCATGCTTGATAAAACCGAGAAAGTCTGCCCCCCACTTGATCCGATCCCGGACTAGGGCAAACCCTTCATGCTGATTTAGACTTGATTGCTTCCCCTTGTTCAAAGACTAATTGGGTTTCCAAGAAAATTTGGACTGTTCCTGCTTGAAAGAGGGAGAGGAAGACTTTCCTCTGAAGTTACGAAAGGAACGAAAATTACTTTGACGTTCCTTAGATCTATTCTTCTTGTGTTGTGGTAGGAAATACCCTTTTCCACCCGTAGTATCTGAAATTATTTCTACCAGACCAGGTAGAAACAAAGTCTTACCCTTGTAAGGAAGCGCCAGAAGCTTGGACTTAGAAGTAACATTAGCTGACCAAGATTTTAGCCACAACGCCATGCGGGCTAGCACAAAGAAGCCAGATATCTTGGCTCCCAGTTTAATAACTTGCATGGTAGCATCAGAAATAAAGGAATTGGCTAGCTTGAGAGACTTAATTCTGTCTTGGATCTCGTCCAAAGGAGTCTCTACCAAAATTGAATCAGAGAAGGCGTTGCACCAATAAGATGCCGCACTAGACACAGTGGCAATACAAACTGCAGGTTGCCACTGAAGACCTTGATGAACATATATCTTTTTCAAATAAGCCTTAAGCTTTTTGTCCATTGGATCCTTAAAATAGCAGCTATCCTCTATAGGGATCGAAGTTCTCTTAACCAGAGTAGAAATGGCCCCTTCTACTTTAGGCACCACGCGCCATGAATCTTTAATGGAGTCAGCAACAGGAAACAATTTTTTTTTTTTTTTTAAAGAGGGGGAAAAAAAGGAATCCCTGGCTTCTCTCATTCCTGTGAAATAATCTCTGTTGGAACAGGAAACACTTCCACAGAGAAAGGAACATCATAGTATTTATTAAGTTTACTAGACTTCTTAGGGTTGACAGCGACAGGAGTATCGGAGTCGTCCAAAGTAGCCATAACCTCCCTTAATACACGAAGGTGTTGAAGCTTAAATCTTAAGGTTACTACTTCAGCATCAGATGAAGAAATTATACTGTCCGAATATGAGATTTCGCCCTCAGAGGCTACCGACGTATCCTCCTCAGACTTATGAGGGACAGCAACCTGTGTAGCAGAAACCTTACTTACTATCTGAATCTCTAATCTTCCTCTGGCTTTTTCCCTTTAGTATAGGAAAAGCAGATAATGCTGCAGATACCACAGAAGATACCTGAGAAGCAATTTCTGCAGGTAAATAAACTCCTCCAGGAGGCTGAGAGGAACTGCAGGGCACTGTGACGCCATAGAGGTTTGGGACTTTTGAGGAGAAAGCTGTGGCATTGCCTGAACAGCATCATCCTGAGAGACAGGCTTATTTGAAATAATATTTAGACATGAGGTACAAAATTGCATAGGTACCATAATCTGGTTCTCTAGACAGAACAGACAATTGTCCATTTTCAATGACCCAAAATAAAAACTAAATGTTTAAAAATGACCTTGTTGCACTGTCACTTTAAATCCTACGAGCACCTCTACACCTCTGCATTTTACAGAAGTGCCTACCTGCCCTGCCCCTCCGGTGGAGAAATTAGCAGTCAGCCCAAACTGTAATATCCCACAAGAGAAGCTGCCGTCTCACAGCTTGATCCAACACCGCTCCGACTAACAGAGAGAGGAAGAGGTGGTCACATCGGCTGAGCGAAACTGTGCCACAAGTAAAGCACACGCTCAAGCCGACTGCCAAAACAAACCAACACCGTCAGCGTAAGGGAGCCAATCTCCCTCTAGACTCGGTCGATCGGAATAAAGATAAAAAAAACAAATCAAGATGCCACACTGAACTGTTCACTGTTAGACCACTGCTCTATCTTATTTCACATTGCAATAATAAATTAAATTATTGAAAGAAGATAATGTAAAAACACATGAGCCACAAGTTAACCCCTTTAAACTATAAAGGTGATTAACCCCTTGAGTCTCTGGATTCACATACATACAACGTGCCTGCTGCACCCTGCCTTAAAGCAGTCCTCTAAGGATTAAGTCCCAAAATATACTACAAAGGGCTCATCTTTATTAACCCCTTCAGTGCCAGTCTCCCAGACCTAGAAGACAACAGCACTTACCTGCAATTCCAGCTGTCCGGAAGATAGACTGCTCACAAGGAGTAAAAGGACGCAGACTCCTTACAGAGACCTGTGGAAAAAGAAAGAACAGAGTAAACCTACTCTGGCTTTCTATACCATGGGCAGCAAATATATGTTAGAAAACCCAGCAAGGACTACCTCACAACTTTCTAACTGCTTTAAAGCCACCACTACTCTACTGCAGAGATTGACGTGGACTACAGCTATACCCAAAAAAAACTTGCTTGTAGCAAAAGGAAATCAAATTTTCTTCAGACACCAAACGTCACCTCCTCCATTGACAGAGACAAAGAGAATGACTGGGAATTATGGGTTGGGGAGTGACACTTAACAGCTTTGCTGTGGTGCTCTTTGCCTCCTCTTGCTGGCCAGGACTGATATTCCCACTAGTAATTGAAGTTGTGGACTCTCCATATCCTAGGAAAGAAAAGGAGTTTGTTTTCGTACTTTAAGAATACAAGATGCAAAGCCTTTGGAAGAAAATTCAAACAATTTATTTAAAATTACTGTTAAGTTTTTTTCCTGTTCCAGGAGGCAATAACCGAGATTATTAGCAAAGAGTGGTCCAAGCCCGATTTTCCTTTTAACCCATTATCTGCATTTAAAAGGATGTTTCCTTTACAAACTGGTAGTGTAGAGCTTTGGGAAACTATCCCAAAAGGTGGATGGCGTTATCTCTACCTTAGATAAACAACTATTGCTTTGGAGGATAGTACGTCTATGTATAGAAAATTAGAGTCTTCACAGGAAGGCTTTTCTTAAAGCGTGTTGTTTAAACAGCTATTAGTATTGCTTACATGGTGTGATCATTTTCAAAAATATGCAGTTATGTTTTATCCAGAAGAGGTTTGAGGCTCAAATCACGGTTTCAAAATCTAGATGATCTCTTTCTTTCCAAGGAAAGATTTTATTTGGTCTTAATCTAGATGCTATAATCTCTACTATGACTGGAGGTAAAGGAGCCTTTCTCCCTCAGGACAAGAGGTCAAACGGAAAAAGCTGCACTACTAATCGCTTTAGTTTCTTTCATCAATCAAGGAACCAAAAGTCATCCACATTACAACAGGATTCTTCCAGATCTTCCTGGAAATCTAACACCAATTGGAACAAGGCTAAACAGTCAAACAAGCCTTCTTCTAAAAATTCTTATAAAGATGTGGCCCCCGATTCAGATCCTTTTATGGTAGGGGGCAGATTACACAACTTTTTCATAAGGCCTGGTCACAATCTATAGAAGATCCTTGGATACTAAACATTTTCTCAAAAGGTACAGAATAGGCTTCAGATCAAGGGTTGCCAGAGGAATGTTTCTTCTGTCCTATGTCCCAAAAGGGCCCTATAAAGGAAGAAGCTTTTATTCATTGTGTTCAGGATCTAAAAATAATTCATCAGAGTAATAATTCCAGTTCCTATGTCGGAACAAGGCCAAGATTTTTACTCCAACTTTTTCATTGTTCCCAAGAAAGAGGAATTTATTTAGGCCTATTCAGGATAAGTTCTTCCCTTAAAGATGGAAACAATTATGGACTATCCTTTCCCTTGTTCAACAAGGGCACTATTTGTCAACAAAAAGACTTAAAGGATGCTTACCGTCATATTCCTATCCACAAAGACTATCACCAATTCCTAATATTTGTTTATCAGGAACAAAAAAAAAAACGGTTGCTCTACCATTTGGTCTGGTTACAGCTCCCAAGATTCTGGGAACTCTCGGTAGGAATTTTGGTGGCTCTTTGTCTGATCTTTCTTGCGAGCCTCCTTAACTGGTATTTCACAGGGAGGGATAAGGTGATTTTAAGGACATTTGACTTTTTCCCCCCCAAAAGTGGTATCTTCTGAAAACATCAATCTAGAATTTTGAGCATTGGGAACAATTTCTCAAGAGAGACTGCTACAAAATTTAGATGCAGTTAGAGCTTTAAAAATCTACAAGGATTTCCGTCAGCCCTATAGTTTGTTCATTTCTCGGGTGCACACAAAGGCGAGAAGGCCACATCCGTTACTTTAGCTTCTTGGCTTAATATTTTGATTCACAATGCTTCTGTTGAGACAGGAAGGTCTGCTCCAAAAACGCACTACAGCCCATTCTACAAGAACAATTTCCACTTCCTGGGCTTTGAAAAATGAGGCTTCTGTTGAACAAATATGCAAGGCAGTAATGTGGTCATCCCTACATACTTTTACTAAATTCTACCTCTCTGATGTTTCTTCTGAAGTGGCTTTTGGTAGGAAAGTCCTCCAGGCTGCAGTGTCTGGGAATTAGGTGAATGCCTTTCAAAAAAATTTTTGTCCAGCACAAATTACTTGTAGACTTCACAGCTTGGGCATTAGTTTCTAGGAGTATTGGCTCAGATTTTTTTCCATTTTCATGTAATTATGCTTACCTGATATTAATTTATTTCATGGCGGTGAGAGTCCACAAGCCCCACACATTTTTTTTTTTTTTTTTTCTGGCAACAGTTCTAGTTTACACCTATGTTAACCGTCATCTTCCTTTCCTAATTTTTTTCTTATTCTACTTTCTGGGCTATATACCAGTGAGGTGGAAGTGATTAAGTGCTCTTAGAAGATTTGTGAATCTTTGCCTCCACCTAATGGCCAGGCTTAAGAGCATGGAGTCTCACCACCATTAAATAAATTTACCAAGTAAACTTTGTTTTTCCTAATTTTCAGCCGTCATCCTATCTATAAATGATGGTACTGTGCATTTTTTTTCAGGCGGCAGTTTACAAAACTTGCTTACTTAAAAAGATGCTGCTGGTAAAGAAGACCTTTGTGATGATGCAGTGGAAAAAGTGTTTTTGGAATGAGAACAGTGGAGGGAAAAGGAACTTGCTCTTTCATTGCAATGGTCCACCTTCTTTAATTCCATAAAAAACAGAATTTATGCTTACCTGATAAATTACTTTTTCTCTTGTGATGTATTGAGTCCACGGATTCATCCTTTACTTGTGGGATATTCTCCTTCCCAACAGGAAGTGGCAAAGAGAGCACACAGCAGAGCTGTCCATATAGCTCCCCCTCCAGTCATTTGACCGAAGGTTAGGAAGAAAAAGGAGAAACCATAGGGTGCAGTGGTGACTGTAGTTTAAATAAAAAAGCTACCTGACTTAATAGCCAGGGCGGGCCATGGACTCGATACATCACAAGAGAAAGTAATTTATCAGGTAAGCATAAATTCTGTTTTCTCTTGTAAGATGTATCGAGTCCATGGATTCATCCTTTACTTGTGGGATACCAATATACCAATACCAAAGCTTTAGGACTCGGATGAAGGGAGGGAACAAGACAGGTACCTTAAACGGAAGGCACCACTGCTTGTAAAACCTTTCTGCCAAAAATAGCCTCCGAAGAAGCAAAAGTATCGAATTTGTAAAATTTGGAAAAAGTATGCAGCGAAGACCAAGTCGCTGCCTTACAAATCTGTTCAACAGAAGCCACATTTTTAAAAGCCCATGTGGAAGCCACTGCTCTGGTAGAATGAGCAGTAATTGTTTCAGGAGGCTGCTGGCCAGCAGTCTCATAGGCCAAACGGATAATTCTTTTCAGCCAAAAGGAAAGAGGTAGCGGTCGCCCTCTGACCTCTCCTCTTACCAGAATAGATAAACAAGGAAGATGTTTGTCTGAAATCCTTAGTTGCTTGTAAATAGAACTTTAAAGCACGAACCACATCAAGATTGTGTAACAGACGTTCCTTCTTCGAAGAAGGATTAGGACACAGAGAAGGAACAACAATTTCCTGGTTAATATTCTTATTAGACACAACCTTAGGAAGAAAACTGGGTTTGGTACGCAAAACTACCTTATCTGCATGGAAAACCAGGTAAGGTGAATCACACTGTAAAGCAGATAGCTCTGAAACTCTTCGAGCAGAAAAGATAGCTACCAAAAACAAAACTTTCCAAGATAAAAGTTTAATATCTATGGAATGTAAAGGTTCAAACGGAACCCCTTGCAAAACTGAAAGAACTAAATTCAGACTCCATGGCGGAGTCACAGGTCTATAAACAGGCTTGATTCTGACTAAAGCCTGACTAAACGCTTGAACGTCTGGTACCTCTGCCAGACGTTTGTGTAAAAGAATAGACAAAGCAGATATCTGTCCTTTTAAGGAACTAGCTGATAATCCTTTCTCCAATCCTTCTTGGAGAAAGGACAATATCCTGGGAATCCTAATATTACTCCATGAGTAACCTTTGGATTCACACCAAAAAAGATATTTTCGCCAAATCTTATGGTAGATTTTCCTGGTGACAGGCTTTCTAGCCTGAATCAGGGTATCAATAACTGACTCAGAGAAACAACGCTTTGATAGAATTAGGCGTTCAATCTCCAAGCAGTCAGACGCAGAGAAATTAGATTTGGATGCTTGAAAGGACCTTGTATTAGAAGGTCCTGCCTCATTGGTAGTGTCCATGGTGGGACAGATGACATGTCCACTAGGTCTGCATACCAGGTCCTGCGTGGCCACGCAGGTGCTATCAGAATCACCGAAGCCCTCTCCTGCTTGATTCTGGCAACCAGACGAGGGAGGAGAGGAAACGGTGGAAAAACATAGGCCAGATTGAAGGACCAAGGCGCTGCTAGAGCATCTATCAGCACCGCCTGGGGATCCCGGGACCTGGACCCGTAAAGAGGAAGTTTGGTGTTCTGACGGGACGCCATCAGATCCAATTCTGGAGTGCCCCATAGCTGAGTCAGCTGGGCAAATACCTCCGGGTGGAGTTCCCACTCCCCCGGGTGGAAAGTCTGACGACTTAGAAAATCCGCCTCCCAGTTGTCCACTCCTGGGATGTGAATTGCTGAGAGATGGCAGGAGTGATCCTCCGCCCATCTGATTATTTTGGTTACTTCCATCATTGCTAGGGAACTCCTTGTTCCTCCTTGATGAATGACTTAAGCTACAGTCGTGATGTTGTCCAACTGAAATCTGATGAATTTGGCCGTGGCTAGCTGAGGCCATGCCTGAAGCGCATTGAATATCGCCCTCAGTTCCAGAATGTTTATCGGGAGAAGAGCTTCTTCCCGAGACCATAAGCCCTGAGCTTTCAGGGAGTCCCAGACTGCACCCCAGCCCAACAGACTGGTGTCGATCCACTCTGGTCTGCGGAAACACATTCCCTGAGACAGGTGATCCTGAGACAACCACCAGAGAAGAGAATCTCTGGTCCCCTGGTCCAGCTGTATTTGAGGAGACAAATCTGCATAATCCTCATTCCACTGTTTGAGCATGCATAGTTGCAGTGGTCTGAGGTGTATCCGTGCAAAAGGGACTATGTCCATTGCCGCTACCATTAATCCGAATGTCTCCATGCACTGAGCTACAGATGGCCGAGGAATGGAATGAAGGGCTCGGCAAGTGGTTAAGAGTTTTAACTTTCTGACCTCCGTCAGAAATATTCTCATTTCTACCGAGTCTATCAGAGTTCCTAGGAAGGAAACTCTTGTGAGGAGGGAGAGAGAACTCTTTTTGATGTTCACCTTCCACCCGTGAGACCTCAGAAAGGCCAATACAATTTCCGTGTGAGACTTGGCTCTTTGGGAAAGTCAACGCCTGAATTAAGATGTCATCTAGATAAGGCGCCACTGCTATGCCCCGCGGTCTTAGAACCGCCAGGAGGGACCCTAGCACCTTTGTGAAAATTCTGGGAGCAGTGGCCAACCCGAAAGGAAGAGCCACAAACTGGTAATGCTTGTCCAGAAAGGCAAATCTGAGAAACTGGTGATGATCTTTGTGGATAGGAATGTGCAGATACGCATCCTTTAAATCCACGGTGGTCATATATTGACCCTCCTGGATCATTGGTAAGATTGTCCGAATGGTCTCCATTTTGAATGATGGGACTCTGAGGAATTTGTTTAGAATTTTGAGATCCAGGATTGGTCTGAAAGTTCCTTCTTTCTTGGGAACCACAAACAGGTTTGAGTAAAAACCCAGCCCTTGTTCCGCAATTGGAACTGGGTGGATCACTCCCATTGTATGTAGGTCTTCTACACAGCGTAAGAACGCCTCTTTCTTTGTCTGGTCTGTAGACAGACGAGAAATGTAAAGGCGCACAGGGCCGACTCAAGTGAAATATTTTATTAACAGTGAAGTATACACATAAAAACTGACACTTACAAGATTCGTAAGTGCTAAAAAGCACATCAGTTGAGCACTGTGTAGGTACAGCTGCTGCTCCTCCACACCAGGTTTGAGATGGAAATTTTCAGGCACGGTATCCGGAACCCCTGCTCTGATGACCGTGGATAGGATTCTAAGACAGCTGGCCAGACGCTTGCTCTTTTTTTTTTTTTTTTTTTTTTTTTTTATTAAATTTTTTATTGAGGTTGTGCGAAATATTACAACATATCAGAAAACAGATGAAAATAGTACAGTGTAGTTTGACAGCTTCCATATAGGGATACAAAATTCACATTACACACAAGACAATGTAGAAGACTGGAACCTCATTTTCTGTATAACATGGTCTAATAGGCAATCCACCTTTGAAATATTAACAGCACTGAAAGACCTGTTCCTCAGTGAAGCGACAGATTATGTGGTTCAGTCCTGCTGAATGGGGTGCAATAGTTAGAGTCAATACTGTGGTGTCAAATAAAGGTAGATATTAAGGGGTGTTTAAAATTGCGGCATAGGCAAGAGAAGCCGCGTAATACGTCCTCCTCTTCTAGGAGGTTCACTGGATATGGGGGGGGGGAGGTGGTGGTTATAGATTCTCGAAGAACCTAAGGGTATATGTTATGTGTCCATACATTTTTATTTTTTTTTTTCTCCTTTATTTTAAGGTTAAGGCAGTACAGATGTTAATTGTTACACTAGGTTCTAAGAATATATGGCCTATGTGGGTTACTGTAGTGGACATAAGTGTTAATTTTTATAAGAATTGAAGCTTATTAGAGGCCAGCTAGTCAGATATGGGAAATGTTATTATGTGCGACAAATGTGCTCGCCTCTGCAGCCTGACGGCCAGAGCTGAGTGAAAAATAGAGAGGTAGCAGTCTAGCTCCATTGGATTAAGCATGAAAATATATATATATGTATAACAATAAATTCGAACTTCATGAACCTCCTCCTTGTGTGTACAAACAGAGCAACAGGGAGCTATAACACAAAACTGAGCCTTATAGGTAAAATATAATAAAACAAAAACGGTTGGTCCTGCGATAAATAGGCAATCCTATATTTATCAGTTGCGAAAGCTCACATGTATCACTATCCCAGTTAGGGTGACCAGCTATGAAACTTATATTAGTAGTTAGGATGTATTAGAACCGGGCTCAGGGTGCCAACAGAGTGCAGTAACATTCAGGATAGGTAAGCAAACAAGGTACTAGAGTGTCCATACCTAAAGGTGATATAACATAAGTAACCCTCCAGTCTTGGGGGGTACATTACTAGTGGAGGGGGGATGGTGAATTGGACAGAATGCACTAAATATAAAATAGAGCAAAAAGAGCTAATTATAATAGGATTATGGTTAGGACTTGACACAGCAAATTGGCATTAGATTTTTGAAAGCATGTGGGGGGGGAGACTAAGTAGGTATCAGCGGATCATTTACGGAGTGGGTTAACTTAAAGTGCATATGCATTCGCTGTGGCTAAGAGACCGCAATAAAAGTGTTTAGAACATATCTAGAGCCCCCCTGACATGTAGAATCAACACTAACATAGGTTCAATTCTCGCTACCATAATAGAGGGTTAGATCTGAAAGCTTCAAAATAGCTGCAGATTTGTGTAAGGTAGGCGCCGCCGCCCCGGCCGCTGGCAGCGGCGCATCCTGACCGGAAGCTATATCAATGCTCTCTGGGGATAGCTGTAGTGCATGTATGTCTGCTGTAGCGCTGAGAAACAACCATAGAAATTGCAGTCTAGCTCTAATTAGATATTAAAAATCTCCTATACCCTCCACAAGTCATAAGTTGAAAGTATACTGTAGCTGAATACACAAAATAGGTGTTAATTATTTTCTCCCATCCCAATAACCATAGACACTCCACAATAAGCTAAGGCACTAGCGTGGACAAGGCTTAAGTTACCATAGGTTGACTCATGCAGCAGGGAATTACTAAACATACTAACTGTCCATTAGAGCTGCTAACGGTATTCTATTGAGCAGATAAACAGAGTCGGCAGTTTAAAACAGAAATGCAAAGGAGAAACAGGTCCATAACAGTTAGCTTGAAGATTTGCTATAAGCATTTCCATAGCTACCAGGAAAGTGCTAGCCGATACCAGATTGATGGGCTGATAAAGTCACTGCTAGCGGGTCTAGTCACCTCCAAACATTAACCAATGCCGCTTCTGAGGCCAGTCTGTCTTAAGAGTGGTGAGTAATAACAGTGTAACGGATGTCGGGATGACAAGTGGCCGAACCCGCTGAAGCCCTGCATTACAGAATGACCGTTATTAGGGGGAATCATTTGAGCGAGGTCTAGCAGTTCTGTGAGCTTCTTCCTTCTGTGAGGCTGTGAATAGCTGGGAGTGGGGTTGGATTGCTGGGTGGATGGCGGTAAAGGCATCGGGGCATAAAAGAGAACATGTAAGTTTGTTTCCTTTGTAGCGCTATATAACTTTAAGGTCCTGCGGCTGTTGAGCAGTGTCTTAGGAGGGGTCACCTGTGGCTTACCCTCCGATTGCCTGTATTGTGGTGCTAATTCGATCGCTGTATGTGCGGGCGCGCCAACAGGAGAAGTAGCCTCTGAAGATGTTATATGTCCAGCCGTGGGAGTCTTGTCTTTGGCAGCATTCCGGAGCAGGTGATCCGTGACATGCCCACACTCAACCCCTAAACTCTTATGGTGAGGGGATAGAGGACGCCGGGGCCCCAAAGCGTCATACCCTATGGGGGTAGCAAAGTAGTGGGGTGAGTGAGCTGCATGTTTCAAAGGGGTGCCATCTAACCGTTTGGATGCCAAAATAGTTAGTTGTTCAAACACACCACAGCATCCGTCCAGAAAGGTGTAAATATCGCTCATAATTTGCTCCGCAGTTTGCATAGTTTAAGTAGATGGAGGGCTCCGGGTTCAGGGATAATGATGGGCCCAAGATGGCCGATTTCAGAGTCGCTGCAATATATACGCCAGAGTTTCAAGATACAGTAAGTTTTGTGAAGCTCTCAGTAGAATTAGGTGCACAAGTCTCTTATGTTGGCCATACTTGGAAAAGTACCAGATTTTTGAGCAAAAACAGTCCTTAAAATTGTGTTTTGTATAGGTGATAGCCGGAGCAGTTGAAATGTGCGACTGTATTGCTTCCTAGTTGGCTCCGCCCCCCCCAGACGCTTGCTCTTTAATAGCCTAACGCGTTTCCCCCGATCAGCGGTCGGGCTTCTTGATGAGGCAGTAATGACGTATGTGTTTGGAATTGCGCCTTTGTTATTTAAAGGAGAGACAGCCAATTATCATAGAGAGGTGTGTTACTTGGCCAATCCTGTTCATAGGTGTGTCTCATATCGCTCCACATACACAGACTTTTAGTTCGCTGCAGTGTGAATGATGTCTTATCAAACATTTTTACATCAAATTGCTGGATACCACATAATATATACAAAAGAAATACTTATAAAACAAGTTAAAATTAACATACTAAATTGTCACAAAAGAATTATATAGAAGAGTATACTTATATTTATTCTTTAAGGTTTGACCGCTACTATAGACAATAACGTTTTATGCCCAAAGTATAATCGCATAAGGCGCGGTCAGTGTTAAAACTTTATTTACATAAAGTAATTGTCCCCATACTATTCATTTTTCCCTGGAGCAGTCTATCAGGGCTTTCACTGTACTATTATAGGATTACTATAGAAGTTTGGTACTGTGTTCTACGTATTACGTACTGTGTGCTAGCTGTATCATTGGATAGAATGGAACAGTATATTACCATAATGGTAATAACAAATAATAAAAACAGTTTACTGTGTCATATAAAAAATTTAGTGTTTAGTATTTTGTCGGGACTATAATTGCTATGTTAACCTAGAATATTTTTTATTTTTATTTCTAAAACCAAAAAGTGCAATGAGAGATTAATAAATTATCTAAAAATGTATATTTAAAAATTGTATTAAAAAAGGAATTATGAATATATATAAAAATAAGAAAATTATTATCATGCTCTATTCTTATATGCTGAAGCTAAAACTATAGAAAGCTATAGATAAGTCAAGTAACTGTTCATATTACTGTGATTATACACATAGTGGATTGCTTGGGTTCTAATCTCCCTTGTGTAATGTATAGCTGTAAAAAAATTTATATAAAATTTATATAAAATTTATTATCTATGAAAAACTAAAGATAGGCCATCGAAAAATAAAAAATCTTTTTTTTAAAAACTTTTTTTAAAGGAATAATAAAAAGTGTTATCTATGAATGGCTCAAAAAGATTGACAGGAATTATTAACTGAGGGAATATCCTAGATTTTCTAAAGATTTAATATTAACTACATAAATGCCGCTATGTCAATGTCTATATTGAGACCTGGTGGTTGCAGGGTTTTTAATTTGTAAATCCACTTTGTTTCTAATTTTCTTAGTGCTAATAGCCTATTTCGTTTGGATGGGGGAATCTGATCTATAATTTGGATTTTAAGGGAACTAGGGTTATTACTATGATGTTCTAAAAAATGCTTTGGTACACTATGTTTTACCAATTTTTCTTTTATGTTATAAACATGTTCATTTAGCCTTCGTCTGGCTTTCCTTTTTGTGCGCCCCACATATAAGAGGCGCCTTCCCCTTGCGGTGGAGTCCTTGAATTCTAGAAGATATCCCTGGAATACAATCTCTAAGGTCCAGGGATCGAGTACATCTCTTGCCCAGGCCTGAGCGAAGAGAGAGAGAGAGTCTGCCCCCTACTAGATCCGGTCCCGGATCTGGGGCTACCCCTTCATGCTGTCTTGGAGGCAGCTGCAGGCTTCTTGGCCTGTTTACCCTTGTTCCAGCCCTGGTAAGGTTTCCAGGCTGACCTGGGTTGGGAAGCGTTACCCTCTTGCTTTGCAGCAGGGGAGGATGAAGCGAGACCGCTCCTGAAATTCCGAAAGGAACGAAAATTATTTTGTTTGTTCTTTATCTTGAAGGACTTGTCCTGAGGGAGAGCATGGCCTTTTCCCCCAGTGATTTCTGAAATAATGTCAATTCAGGCCCGAAGAGGGTCTTTCCTTTGAAAGGGATATCCAAGAGTTTGGATTTTGACGACACATCGGCCGACCAGGACTTTAGCCATAGCGCCCTGCGTACTAAAATGGCGAAACCTGAATTCTTTGCCGCTAACTTAGCTAGTCGGAAAGCGGCATCTGTGATTAAAGAATTAGCCAGCTTAAGAGCCTTAATTCTGTCCATAATGTCCTCATATGAGGTTTCCGTCTGGAGCGCATTTTCCAGCACCTCGAACCAGAAAGCAGCTGCAGTAGTTACAGGAACAATGCACGCAATAGGTTGGAGAAGAAAACCTTGTTGAACAAAAATTCTCTTAAGTAAACCCTCTAATTTTTTATCCATAGGGTCTTTGAAAGCACAACTGTCTTCAATTGGTATGGTTGTGGGTTTAGCAAGTGAAGAAATAGCCCACTCCACCTTAGGGACCGTCTGCCACGAGTCCTGCATGGGGTCAGATATGGGTAACATTTTCTTAAAAACAGGAGGGGGAACGAAGGGAATACCTGGTCTATCCCACTCCCTAGTAACGATATCCGCAATCCTCTTAGGGACCGGGAACACATCAGTGTAAACAGGAACTTCCAGGTACTTGTCCATTTTACACAATTTCTCTGGAACCACCATAGGGTCGCAGTCATCCAGAGTAACTAATACCTCCTTGAGCAATAAGCGGAGGTGTTCAAGTTTAAATTTAAAAGCCAATATATCTGAATCTGTCTGAGGAGAAACCTTTCCTGAATCGGAAATTTCTCCCTCAGACAGCACATCCCTCACCCCAACTTCAGAGCGTTGTGAGGGTATATCGGATACGGCTACTAAAGCGTCAGAATGCTCATTATCTGTTCTTAAAACAGAGCTATCACGCTTTGCCGGTAACACGGGCAGTTTAGATAAGAACTCTGAGAGGGTATTATTCATAACTGCCGCCAAATCTTGCAAGGTAAAAGAGTTAGACGCACTAGAGGTGCTAGGCGTCGTTTGAGCGGGCGTAACTGGTTGTGACACTTGGGGAGAGGTTGACGGGCTAACCTCGTTACCTTCTGTCTGAGAATCATCTTGGGCCACATTTTTAAGTAACAATATGATCTTTAAAGTGTATAGACATATCAGTACAAGTGGGACACATTCTGAGAGGGGGTTCCACCATGGCTTCTAAACACATTAAACAAGGACTTTCCTTGGTGTCAGACATGTTTAACAGACTAGTAGTAAAACAAGCAGGCTTGGAAATCACTTTAATCAAGTAAAAACACACTTTGAAAAAAAAAACGTTACTGTGCCTTTAAGAGATAAAAAAGGCACACAATTTTGCAAAACAGTGAAAAATGCAGTATGTACCTAAAGCATTAGTAAGATTGCACCACTAGCAATAAAAACGATTAACCCCTTAATGCCCAAACCGGATCGACAGTAAGCCAAAAAAAACGGTTAAAAAACTATCAGCACCTTGCCACAGCTCTGCTGTGGCCCTACCTTCCCTTAGGAACCAGATTTGTGGGAAAAAAGCTTCTTATAGGCCCTCAAACTGCAGCAGGACCCTCCATGTGAAACAGCCTGAACTTCTAGTCAAATATAACTGCGCAACAGAGGCGCAAAATTAGGCCCCTCCCACCTCACTACGGTGCTTGTGAGGCCTAAAGAAACACTCCAAAGTGTTTTAATATTAGCCATGTGGGTAACAACCCCTGAAAGAAACCCAAAGGAAACTTCAAAGTGTCTCAAAAAACAATATTTTCAATAAAAAACCGTTAGCCTTGAAAGTAGTGTCAACCAGCATAAACTAGCCCTGTTATGTAAGCTTCAAATTCCATACTTGGTCTCTGAATAAAGCTTACCCTTCTCTCATGGGGATATTATCAGTCTTGTCTAGAAGAAAAAAGACTGAACATACCTTATTGCAGCCTAACCTGCAAACCGTTCCCCCCAACTGAAGTTTTCTTGTACTCCTCAGTCCTGTGTGGGAACAGCAGTGGATTTTAGTTACAACATGCTAAAATCATCTTCCTCCCTGCAGAAATCTTCATCTCCTTTCTGCTAGAGAGTAAATAGTACACACCGGTACCATTTAAAATAACAAAATCTTGCTTGTTGACAATAAAAACTACAATTTTTTTACCACATTCACTTTACCCTTCCGATTGCTTAGAGCCGGCAAAGAGAATGACTGGGGGGCGGAGCTGGAGGGGGAGCTATATGGACAGCTCTGCTGTGTGCTCTTTGAGACTTCCTGTAGGGAATGAGAATATCCCACAAGTAAGGATGAATCCGTGGACTGGATACACCGCAAGAGAAAGTAATTTATCAGGTAAGCATAAATTCTGTTTTCCCTCTCTGCTAAGGCCAATTTGGAACATTATATTAATGAGCCACTAAAATGTGTAGCAAATGGCTGTGTTGAATATCTGCTTCCATTTCTAATAGGAATTGGTAAGCCTAAAATGTTCACTATTACTGGAAAAGGGGGCAAAATAAATAATGAAAGTATATTGCAAAGTTGTTTTGCTAGATATAATTAAACATTTTTGCCACTTCCTGTTGGGAAGGAGAATATCCCACAAGGATGAATCCGTGGACTCGATACATCTTACAAGAGAAATCTCCATAATCCCCATTCCACTGTTCGAGCATGCATAGTTGCAGTGGTCTGAGATGCAAGCAAGCAAACGGAACTCTGTCCATTGCCGCTACCATTAGTCCGATTACCTCCATACACTGAGCCACTGACGGCCGAGGAATGGAATGAAGAGCTTGGCAGGTGGTTAAAATCTTTGATTTCCTGACCTCCGTCAGAAAAATTCTCATGTCCACCGAATCTATCAGAGTTCCCAGGAAAGGAACTCTTGTGAGAGGGATAAGTGAACTCTTTTTTACGTTCACCTTCCACCCATGAGATCTTAGAAAAGCCAACACGATGTCCGTGTAAGACTTGGCTAGTTGGTAAGTCGACGCCTGAATAAAGATATCGTCCAGATAAGGTGCCACTGCTATGCCCCGCGGCCTTAGAACCGCCAGAAGGGACCCTAGCACTTTTGTGAAAATTCTGGGAGCTGTGGCCAACCCGAAGGGAAGAGCCACAAACTGGTAATGCTTGCCCAGAAAGGCGAACCTGAGGAACTGGTGATGATCTTTGTGGATAGGGATGTGTAGATACGCATCCTTTACGTCCACGGTGGTCATATATTGACCCTCCTGGATCATTGGTAAAATAGTCCGAATGGTCTCCATCTTGAAGGATGGGAATTTGTTTAGGAACTTGAGATCTAAAATTGGTCTGAAAGTTCCCTCTTTTTTGGGAACCACAAACAGATTGGAGTAGAACCCCTGCCCTGTTTTCGGAACTGGGCAGATCACTCCCATGGTATATAGGTCTTCTACACAGCGTAAGAACGTCTCTTTTTGTCTGGTTTACAGACAATTGAGAAAGATGGAATCTCTCCCTTGGAGGAGAATCTTTGAAATCTAGAAGATACCCCTGGGTTACGATTTCTAAAGCCCAGGAGTCTTGAACGTCTCTTGCCCAAGCCTGAGCAAAGTGAGAAAGTCTGCCCTCTACTAGATCCGGTCCCGGATCGGGGGCTACCCCTTCATGCTGTCTTGGTGGCAGCAGCGGGCTTCTTGGCCTGTTTACCCTTGTTCCAAGTCTAATTAGGTCTCCAGACTGACTTGGATTTAGCAAAATTCCCCTCTTGCTTTGCAGCAGGGGAAGAGGTAGAGGGACCACCTTTGAAGTTTCGAAAGGAACGAAAATGATTTTGTTTGGTCCTCATCTTATTTGTCTTATCCTGAGGAAGAGCATGGCCTTTCCCTCCAGTGATGTCTGAAATGATCTCTTTCAGTTCAGGCCCGAATAGGGTCTTACCCTTGAAAGGGATGGCTAAAAGCTTAGATTTTGATGACACATCAGCAGACCAGGACTTAAGCCATAACGCTCCATGCGCTAATATGGCAAAACCTGAATTCTTTGCCGCTAATTTAGCCAATTGAAAAGCGGCATCTGTAATGAAAGAATTAGCTAGCTTGAGAGCCCTAATTCTATCCAGAATATCATCTGATGGGGTCTCAACCTGAAGAGCCTCCTCCAGAGCCTCGAACCAAAAAGCAGCTGCAGTATTTATAGGAACAATGCACGCTATAGGTTGGAGAAGAAAACCCTGATGGACAAATATTTTCTTTAGGAAACCCTCAAATTTTTTATCCATAGGATCTTTGAAAGCACAACTGTCCTCAATAGGTATAGTTGTATGCTTAGCCAGGGTAGAAATAGCTCCCTCCACCTTAGGGACCGCCTGCCACGAGTCGCGCATGGTGTCTGATATGGGAAACATTTTCTTAAAATTAGGAGGGGGAGCGAACGGAATACCTGGTCTATCCCACTCCTTAGTAACAATGTCCGAAATCCTCTTAGGGACCGGAGAAACATTAGTTTAAGTAGGAACCTCTAGATATCTATCCATTTTACACAATTTCTCTGGAACTACAATAGGGTCACAATCATCCAGAGTCACTAAAACCTCCCTGAGCAATAAGCGGAGGTGTTCTAGTTTAAATTTACTGAAAAAAAACAACAAAGACGAGGTAGGCGCCGAAATCACTCGTGGGCTCTCCTGTCAAGATGGAACAGTTCGTATGCGTATGTGACGTCAGAGCGCATACGAACTGTTCCATCCTGACAGGAGAGCCCACGAGTGATTTCGGCGCCTACCTCGTTTGAGGCCTTAACATCCATCTTCTAGTCCAGATTGGTAATATGCTTACAGCACGGCTCAGAGCGGTTGTATATGTTTGAATGCTTGATCATCATCTATTTTGTAAGTGTGTTTTTAGCAAGCGCTAACATTGTTAAAATAAACTTTTACTCTTAGATGGGATGCGCTGTCTTTGTTTTTTTCAGTTCTTTCTACTTGGGTCTCTCTGACATGGAAGTTTCCTTGTAAGAATAGCTGCTCCTGCTTTATATACTTCAGGCAAGACAAGACATGAGAAACAGTGGCACAGGATTTTAAAAGGCATATGGTAACAATCTACTGACTTCTCCATTATCTATGAACTAAAACGATTATCTGGAGACAATCAACTGACACGGTACTGTGCCATCTTCATTGAGAAAATTTCATATCATACCATTTCATGACTCATTTTTCCATGCTTCATCAGCTACATTTGCATTTCACTTGACCTGGACTGTCATTTTTTGCTTTAACTTGGGAAGCGCTGAATATTTGTGGTTTGTTCTAGTTTGAATTTAAAAGCAGTCATATCTGAGTCTGTCTGAGGGAACATCTTTCCTGAATCAGAAATTTCTCCCTCAGACAGCAAATCCCTCACCCCCAACTCAGAACATTGTGAGGGTACATCTGATATGGCTTATAAAGCGCCAGAGGGCTCAGCATTTGTTCTCACACCAGACCTACTGCGCTTCCCCTGCAACCCAGGCAGCTTAGATAAAACCTCAGTGAGGGTAGTATTCATAACTGCGGCCATATCTTGCAGGGTGAAAGAATTAGACGCACTAGAAGTACATGGCGTCACTTGTGCGGGCGTTAATGGTTTTGACACTTGGGGAGAATTAGATGGCATAACCCGATTCCCTTCTGACTGAGAATCATCCTGCGACATACTTTTAGTAGCTAAAATATGTTCTTTGCAATTTATTGACCTTTCAGTGCATGAGGGACACATTCGAAGTGGGGGTTCCACAATGGCTTCTAAACATATTAAACAATGACTTTCCTCAATGTCAGACATGTTGAACAGGCTAGTAATGACTACAAACAAGCATGAAAACACTTTTAGTGAAAAAAAATAAAAATTTTAATAAACGGTACTGCGCCTTTAAGAGAAAAAACATAATTTATGTAAGAACTTACCTGATAAATTCATTACTTTCATATTAGCAAGAGTCCATGAGCTAGTGACGTATGGGATATACATTCCTACCAGGAGGGGCAAAGTTTCCCAAACCTCAAAATGCCTATAAATACACCCCTCACCACACCCACAAATCAGTTTAACGCATAGCCAAGAAGTGGGGTGATAAGACAAAAGTGCGAAAGCATAAAAAATAAGGAATTGGAATAATTGTGCTTTATACAAAAAAATCATAACCACCACAAAAAAAAGGGTGGGCCTCATGGACTCTTGCTAATATGAAAGAAATGAATTTATCAGGTAAGTTCTTACATAAATGATGTTTTCTTTCATGTAATTAGCAAGAGTCCATGAGCTAGTGATGTATGCAATAATGAATACCCAAGATGTGGATCTTCCACGCAAGAGTCACTAGAGAGGGAGGGATAAAATAAAGACAGCCAATTCCGCTAAAAATAATCCACACCCAAAATAAAGTTTAAATCTAATAATGAAAAAAACTGAAATTATAAGCAGAAGAATCAAACTGAAACAGCTGCCTGAAGTACTTTTCTACCAAAAACTGCTTCAGAAGAAGAAAACACATCAAAATGGTAGAATTTAGTAAAAGTATGCAAAGATGACCAAGTTGCTGCTTTGCAAATCTGATCAACCGAAGCTTCATTCCTAAACGTCCAGGAAGTAGAAACTGACCTAGTAGAATGAGCTGTAATCCTTTGAGGTGGAGTTTTACCCGACTCGACATAAGCATGATGAATCAAAGACTTTAACCAAGACGCCAAAGAAATGGCAGAGGCCTTCTGACCTTTCCTAGAACCGGAAAAGATAGCAAATAGACTAGAAGTCTTTCGGAAATTTTTAGTAGCTTCAACATAATATTTCAAAGCTCTAACTACATCCAAAGAATGCAACGATCTTTCCTTAGAATTCTTAGGATTAGGACACAATGAAGGAACCACAATTTCTCTACTAATGTTGTTAGAATTCACAACCTTAGGTAAAAATTTAAAAGAAGTTCGCAACACCGCCTTATCCTGATGAAAAGTCAGAAAAGGAGACTCACAAGAAAGAGCAGATAATTCAGAAACTCTTCTAGCAAAAGAGATGGCCAAAAGAAACAAAACTTTCCAAGAAAGTAATTTAATGTCCAGCGAATGCATAGGTTCAAACGGAGGAGCTTGAAGAGCCCCCAGAACCAAATTCAAACTCCAAGGAGGAGAAATTGACTTAAAAACAGGTTTTATACGAACCAAAGCTTGTACAAAACAATGAATATCAGGAAGACTAGCAATCTTTCTGTGAAAAAGAACAGAAAGAGCAGAGATTTGTCCTTTCAAGGAACTTGCAGACAAACCTTTATCCAAACCATCCTGAAGAAACTGTAAAATTCTAGGAATTCTAAAAGAATGCCAAGAAAAATGATGAGAAAGACACCAAGAAATGTAAATCTTCCAGACTCGATAATATATCTTCCTAGAATCAGATTTACGAGCCTGTAACAAAGTATTAATCACAGAGTCAGAGAAACCTCTATGACTGAGAATCAAGCGTTCAATCTCCATACCTTCAAATTTAAGGATTTGAGATCCTGATGGAAAAAAGGACCTTGCGATAGAAGGTCTGGTCTTAACGGAAGAGTCCACGGTTGGCAAGTGGCCATCCGGACAAGATCCGCATACCAAAACCTGTGAGGCCATGCTGGAGCCACCAGCAGAACAAACGAGCACTCCTTGAGAATCTTGGAAATTACTCTTGGAAGAAGAACTAGAGGCGGAAAGATATAGGCAGGATGATACTTCCAAGGAAGTGATAATGCATCCACTGCCTCCGCCTGAGGATCCCTGGATCTGGACAGATACCTGGGAAGTTTCTTGTTTAGATGAGAAGCCATCAGATCTATTTCTGGAAGTCCCCACATTTGAACAATCTGAAGAAATACCTCTGGGTGAAGAGACCATTCGCCCGGATGTAACGTTTGGCGACTGAGATAATCCGCTTCCCAATTGTCTATACCTGGGATATGAACCGCAGAAATTAGACAGGAGCTGGATTCCGCCCATACCAGTATTCGAGATACTTCTTTCATAGCCAGAGGACTGCGAGTCCCTCCTTGATGATTGACATATGCCACAGTTGTGACATTGTCCGTCTGAAAACAAATGAACGACTCTCTCTTTAAAAGAGGCCATGACTGAAGAGCTCTGAAAATTGCACGGAGTTCCAAAATATTGATCGGTAATCTCACCTCCTGAGATTCCCAAACCCCTTGTGCTGTCAGAGACCCCCAAACAGCTCCCCAACCTGAGAGACTTGCATCTGTTGAAATCACAGTCCAGGTTGGAAGAATAAAAGAAGCCCCCTGAACTAAACGATGGTGGTCTGTCAACCACGTCAGAGAGTGTCGTACAATCGGTTTTAAAGATATTAAATTGAGATATCTTTGTATAATCCCTGCACCACTGGTTCAGCATACAAAGCTGAAGAGGTCGCATGTGAAAACGAGCAAAGGGGATCGCGTCCGATGCAGTCATAAGACATAGAATTTCCATGCATAAGGCTACCGAAGGGAATGATTGAGACTGAAGGTTTCGACAAGCTGAAACCAATTTTAGACGTCTCTTGTCTGTCAGGGACAGAGTCATGGACACTGAATCTATCTGGAAACCTAAAAAGGTTACCCTTGTCTGAGGAATCAATGAACGTTTTGGTAAATTGATCCTCCAACCATGTTCTCGAAGACACAACACAAGTCGATTCGTATGAGATTCTGCTAAATGTGAAGACTGAGCAAGTACCAAGATATCGTCCAAATAAGGAAATACCACAATACCCTGTTCTCTGATTACAGACAGAAGGGCACCGAGAACCTTTGTAAAAATCCTTGGAGCTGTTGCTAGGCCAAAAGGCAGAGCCACAAACTGGTAATGCTTGTCTAGGAAAGAGAATCGCAGAAACTGATAGTGATCTGGATGAATCGGAATATGCAGATATGCATCCTGTAAATCTATTGTGGACATATAATGCCCTTGCTGAACAAAAGGCAGAATAGTCCTTATAGTTACCATTTTGAATGTTGGTATTCTTACATAACGATTCAATATTTTTAGATCCAGAACTGGTCTGAAGGAATTCTCCTTCTTTGGTACAATGAAGAGATTTGAGTAAAACCCCAGCCCCTGTTTCAGAACTGGAACTGGCATTACTCCAGCAAACTCTAGATCTGAAACACATTTCAGAAATGCTTGAGCCTTCACTGGATTTACTGGGACACGGGAAAGAAAAAAATCTTCTTGCAGGAGGCCTTATCTTGAAGCCTATTCTGTACCCTTCTGAAACAATGTTCTGAATCCAAAGATTGTGAATCGAATTGATCCAAATTTCTTTGAAAAATCGTAATCTGCCCCCTACCAGCTGGGCTGGAATGAGGGCCGCACCTTCATGTTGACGTGGGAGCTGGCTTTGGCTTTCTAAAAGGCTTGGATTTATTCCAGACTGGAGATGGTTTCCAAACTGATACCGCTCCTGTAGGGGAAGGATCAGGCTTTTGTTCCTTATTGTGACGAAAGGAACGAAAACGATTATTAGACCTAAATTTACCTTTAGATTTTTTCATCCTGTGGTAAAAAAGTTCCTTTCCCCCCAGTAACAGTTGAAATAATAGAATCCAACTGTGAACCAAATAATTTATTACCCTGGAAAGAAAGGGAAAGCAAAGTTGACTTAGAAGACATATCAGCATTCCAAGTTTTAAGCCATAAAGCTCTTCTAGCTAAAATAGCTAGAGACATATACCTGACATCAACCCTAATGATATCAAAGATGGCATCACAAATAAAATTATTAGCATGTTGAAGAAGATTAACAATGCTATGAGAATTAGGATCTGTTACTTGTTGCGCTAAAGCTTCTAACCAAAAAGTTGAAGCTGCAGCAACATCCGCTAAAGATATAGCAGGTCTAAGAAGATTACCTGAACACAAGTAAGCTTTTCTTAGAAAGGATTCAATTTTCCTATCTAAAGGATCCTTAAAGGAAGTACTATCTGCCGTAGGAATAGTAGTACGTTTAGCAAGAGTAGAGACAGCCCCATCAACCTTAGGGATTTTGTCCCAAAACTCTAATCTGTCAGATGGCACAGGATATAATTGCTTAAAACGTTTAGAAGGAGTAAATGAATTACCCAAATTATTCCATTCCCTGGAAATTACTTCAGAAATAGCATCAGGGACAGGAAAGACTTCTGGAATAACTACAGGAGATTTAAAAACCTTATTTAAACGTTTAGATTTAGTATCAAGAGGACCAGAATCCTCTATTTCTAATGCAATTAAAACTTCTTTAAGTAAAGAACGAATAAATTCCATTTTAAATAAATATGAAGATTTATCAGCATCAATCTCTGAAACAGAATCTTCTGAACCAGAGGAATCATTATCAGAATGATGATGTTCATTTAAAAATTCATCTGAAAAATTAGAAGTTTTAAAAGACCTTTTACGTTTACTAGAAGGAGGAATAACAGACATAGCCTTCTTAATGGACTTAGAAACAAAATCTCTTAACACTCTGAGTATTAGATGTTGATGGAACAGCAACAGGTAATGTAACATTACTAAATGAAATATCTGCATTAACAAGTTTGTCATGACATTCATTACAAACAACAGCTGGAGGAACAGATACCACAAGTTTACAGCAAATACACTTAACTTTGGTAGGTCCAGCATCAGGCAGCGATTTTCCAGAAGTATCTTCTGATTCAGGGTCAATCTGAGACATCTTGCAATATGTAATAGAAAAAAACAACATATAAAGCAAAATTGATCAAATTCCTTAAATGACAGTTTCAGGAATGGAAAAAAATGCCAGTGAACAAGCTTCTAGCAACCAGAAGCAAATAAACAATGAGACTTAAATAATGTGGAGACAATAATGACGCCCATATTTTTTAGCGCCAAAAAAAGACGCCCACATTATTTGGCGCCTAAATGCTTTTAGCGCCAAAATAAGGCCACATCCAGTAACGCCAACATTTTTGGCGCAAAAACGTCAAAAAATGACGCAACTTCCAGTGACAAGTATGACGGCGGAAATAACAAAGAAAATTTTTTTGCGCCAAAAAAGTCCGCGCCAAGAATGACGTAATAAAATGAAGCATTTTCAGCCCCCGCAAGCCTAACAGCCCACAGGGAAAAGTCAAATTTTAAGGTAAGAAAAAAATGATTATTCAAATGCATTATCCCAAATAATGAAACGGACTGTCTGAAATAAGGAATATTGAACATCCTGAATCAAGGCAAATAAATGTTTAAACACAAATATTTAGAACTTTATATAAAAGTGCCCAACCATAGCTTAGAGTGTCACAAAAACATAATTTATGCTTACCTGATAAATTCCTTTCTTCTGTTGTGTGATCAGTCCACGGGTCATCATTACTTCTGGGATATTATCTGCTCCCCTACAGGAAGTGCAAGAGGATTCACCCAGCAGAGTTGCTATATAGCTCCTCCCCTCTACGTCACCTCCCTGTCATTCGACCAAGGACCAACGATAAAGGAGATGCCTTGGGTGTTGTGGTGACTGGATTATAATTTAAAAAATATTTACCTGCCTTAAAAAACAGGGCGGGGCCGTGGACTGATCACACAACAGAAGAAAGGAATTTATCAGGTAAGCATAAATTATGTTTTCTTCTGTTATGTGTGATCAGTCCACGGGTCATCATTACTTCTGGGATACCAATACCAAAGCAAAAGTACACGGATGACGGGAGGGATAGGCAGGCTCATTATACAGAAGGAACCACTGCCTGAAGAACCTTTCTCCCAAAAATAGCCTCCGAAGAAGCAAAAGTGTCAAATTTGTAAAATTTGGAAAAAGTATGAAGCGAAGACCAAGTTGCAGCCTTGCAAATCTGTTCAACAGAGGCCTCATTCTTAAAGGCCCAAGTGGAAGCCACAGCTCTAGTAGAATGAGCTGTAATTCTTTCAGGAGGCTGCTGTCCAGCAGTCTCATAGGCTAAACGAATTATGCTACGAAGCCAGAAGGAGAGAGAGGTAGCCGAAGCCTTATGACCTCTCCTCTGACCAGAGTACACGACAAACAGGGAAGACGTTT
The DNA here is from genome assembly GCF_027579735.1 of Bombina bombina. Classification (NCBI taxonomy): domain Eukaryota; kingdom Metazoa; phylum Chordata; class Amphibia; order Anura; family Bombinatoridae; genus Bombina; species Bombina bombina. The sequence continues at coordinate 213,431,251 of NC_069507.1, forward strand.
GTCGAAAATCCTTAGTTGCCTGCAAATAGAACTTGAGGGCACGAACTACATCCAGATTGTGTAGAAGACGTTCCTTCTTTGAAGAAGGATTTGGACACAAGGATGGAACAACAATCTCTTGATTGATATTCCTGTTAGTGACTACCTTAGGTAAGAACCCAGGTTTAGTACGCAGAACTACCTTGTCTGAGTGAAAGATCAGATAAGGAGAATCACAATGTAAGGCTGATAACTCAGAGACTCTTCGAGCCGAGGAAATAGCCATTAAAAATAGAACTTTCCAAGATAACAATTTTATATCAATGGAATGAAGGGGTTCAAACGGAACACCCTGTAAAACGTTAAGAACTAAGTTTAAACTCCATGGCGGAGCAACAGTTTTTAAACACAGGCTTGATCCTAGCTAAAGCCTGACAAAAGGCCTGGACGTCTGGATTTTCTGACAGACGCCTGTGAAACAAGATGGACAGAGCTGAGATCTGTCCCTTTAATGAGCTAGCCGATAAACCCTTTTCTAAACCTTCTTGTAGAAAAGACAAAATCCTAGGAATCCTAACCTTACTCCAGGAGTAATCTTTGGATTCACACCAGTATAGGTATTTACGCCATATCTTATGGTAAATCCTTCTGGTAACAGGCTTCCTAGCCTGTATCAGGGGTATCAATAACCGACTCAGAAAAACCACGTTTTGATAAAATCAGCGTTCAATTTCCAAGCAGTCAGCTTCAGAGAAGTTAGATTTTGATGTTTGAATGGACCCTGAATCAGAAGGTCCTGTCTTAGAGGTAGAGACCAAGGCGGACAGGATGACATGTCCACTAGATCTGCATACCAAGTCCTGCGTGGCCATGCAGGCGCTATTAGAATCACTGATGCTCTCTCCTGTTTGATTTTGGCAATCAATCGAGGAAGCAGCGGGAAGGGTGGAAACACATAAGCCATCCTGAAGTTCCAAGGTGCTGTCAAAGCATCTATCAGAACCGCTCCCGGATCCCTGGATCTGGATCCGTAGCGAGGAAGTTGGCGTTCTGGCGAGACGCCATGAGATCTATCTCTGGTTTGCCCCAACGTCGAAGTTTTGGGCAAAGACCTCCGTGATGAAGTTCCCACTCCCCCGGATGAAAAGTCTGGCGACTCAAGAAATCCGCCTCCCAGTTCTCCACTCCCGGGATGTGGATTGCTGACAGGTGGCAAGAGTGAGACTCTGCCCAGCAAATTATCTTTGATACTTCCATCATTGCTAGGGAGCTTCTTGTCCCTCCCTGATGGTTGATGTAAGCTACAGTCGTGATGTTGTCCGACTGAAACCTGATGAACCCCCGAGTTTTTAACTGGGGCCAAGCTAGAAGGGCATTGAGAACTGCTCTCAATTCCAGAATGTTTATTGGCAGGAGACTTTCCTCCTGACTCCATTGTCCCTGAGCCTTCAGAGAATTCCAGACAGCGCCCCAACCTAGTAGGCTGGCGTCTGTTACAATTGTCCAGTCCGGCCTGCTGAATGGCATCCCCCTGGACAGATGTGGCCGAAAAAGCCACCATAGAAGAGAGTTTCTGGTCTCTTGATCCAGATTTAGAGTGGGGGACAAATCTGAGTAATCCCCATTCCACTGACTCAGCATGCACAATTGCAGCGGTCCTGAGATGTAGGGCGTGCAAAGGGGTACTATGTCCATTGCTGCTACCATTAAGCCGATCACCTCCATGCATTGAGCTACTGACGGGAGTTGAATGGAATGAAGGACACGGCATGCATTTAGAAGCTTTGTTAATCTGTCTTCTGTCAGATAAATCTTCATTTCTATAGAATCTATAAGAGTCCCCAGGAATGGAACTCTTGTGAGAGGAAAGAGAGAACTCTTCTTTCGTTCACTTTCCATCCATGCGACCTTAGAAATGCCAGAACTAACTCTGTATGAGACTTGGCAGTTTGAAAGCTTGAAGCTTGTATCAGAATGTCGTCTAGGTACGGAGCTACCGAAATTCCTCGCGGTCTTAGTACCGCCAGAAGGGCACCCAGAACCTTTGTGAAGATTCTTGGAGCCGTAGCCAATCCGAATGGAAGGGCTACAAACTGGTAATGCCTGTTTAAGAAGGCAAACCTTAGATACCGGTAATGATCTTTGTGAATCGGTATGTGAAGGTAAGCATCCTTTTAAATCCACTGTGGTCATGTACTGACCCTTTTGGATCATGGGTAAGATAGTCCGAATAGTTTCCATTTTGAACGATGGAACTCTTAGGAATTTGTTTAGGATCTTTAAATCCAAGATTGGCCTGAAAGTTCCCTCTTTTTTGGGAACCACAAACAGGTTTGAGTAAAACCCTTGTCCTTGTTCCGACCGCGGAACCGGATGGATCACTCCCATTAATAATAGATCTTGTACACTGCGTAGAAACGCGTCTTTCTTTATTTGGTTTGTTGACAACCTTGACAGATGAAATCTCCTCTTGGGGAGAGAATTTGAAGTCTAGAAGGTTATCCCTGAGATAGTCCTCTCACACCTCCTATCTAGTCTTTGGGTGCAAGAGAATGACTGGAGGTGACGTAGAGGGGAGGAGCTATATAGCAACTCTGCTGGGTGAATCCTCTTGCACTTCCTGTAGGGGAGCAGATAATATCCCAGAAGTAATGATGACCCGTGGACTGATCACACATAACAGAAGAAAGCCCAACCAGTACTGAAACGAGAATCAGTAAGTGTAATGGTATATATAATGAGTATATCATCGATCTGAAAAGGGAGTAAGAGATGAATCTCTACGACCGATAACAGAGAACCTATGAAATAGACCCCGTAGAAGGAGATCATTGAATTCAAATAGGCAATACTCTCTTCACATCCCCTCTGACATTCACTGCACGCTGGGAGGAAAAACCGGGCTCCAACCTGTTGCAGAGCGCATATCAACGTAGAATGTAGCACAAACTTACTTCACCACCTCCACAGGAGGCAAAGTTTGTAAAACTGATTTGTGGGTGTGGTGAGGGTTGTATTTATAGGCATTTTGAGTTTTAGGAAAAACTTTGCCCCTCCTGGTAGGAATGTATATCCCATACGTCACTAGCTCATGGACTCTTGCTAATTACATGAAAGAAAAAGCATACACGTTATGCAAAACTGCTTTAAAATGCACCAAATTTTTCAAATTTTTTATAGCAGACTCAATGTGTGTAATTAAGTTTGCCCCACGAGGAAATTTAACATTTAACCCTTTAATGTGCAAACCGGATTGAAATAAGGCCTAAATCCGGAAAAAAACACCCCCAGCACCTTGCCACAGCCCTGCTGTGGCCCTACCTGCCCTCAGGGATGGTAAATATGGGGTTAAAGCTTCGATTTGGCCCAAAACATCTACAAAGGGCCCTCAGGAGTTGGAGCTTGCTGAGAGAAAACAATTGCGCATCTGAAGCGAGAAAATAGGCCCCGCCCATCTCACTCAATGTCTCTACAGCCTCAAAGAACTGCACCAGAGCAGTTTTAAACTAGCCATGTGGGTTCTGAGACCCAAAAATAAGCCAAGTGTACCCTCAAAAAAGTTTGCCCACAAAACGTTAACAGCACCCCCAGTTCATAAAAACGTTTCCCCACAAACATTCAAAACTCAGTGTCAATTTTTTAACTAGCCCCTTATGCAAGATTAGTAATGCCTTTCTATAGCTCTTAGGATTACTGCTTACCCTTACCCTCATGGGGATACTGTCAGCCTTTCTGAAATACACAGTCTCTCCAGAAAAAATGACTGAACATACCTCACTGTTATAAAGCATGAAAACGTTCCTCACACTGAAGTTTCTTGTACTCCTCAGCCTCTGTGGGAACAGCACTGGATCTTAGTTACAAATGTTAAGATCATCATCCTCCAGGCAGAAGTCTTCATCCATCTGCTGCCTGAGAGTAAATAGTACACACCGGTACCATTTAAAACAAAAAACTCTTGCTTGAAGAAATTAAAAACTAATATTTTATCACCTCTTTCACTTTACCCTTCCTAGTACTTAGAGTAGGCAAAGAGAATGACTGGGGGTGGAGCTAAGGGAGGAGCTATATAGACAGCTCTGCTGCTGTGCTCTTTGCCACTTCCTGTTAGCAGGAGAATAATATCCCACAAGTAAAGGATGAATCCATGGACTCGTACCTTATAGAAGAAAAAGGCTAACATTACAGAACATAAAAAAACAAAAATGACCAAAGTTTACAAAAAATTAAACCTAATCCCTATGAAAATAAAAAAGCCCCCCCAAAATAAAAACACCCCTAATCTAAGAATAAACTGCCAGTAGGGCTTAAAAGGGTTTTTTTCCAGGGCCTTGCCCCAAGATAAACAGCTCTTTTGCAGAAGAAAAAAAGTTTAAGTCCCCCCTAACAGTAAACCCCCCCACCCACCAAACCCCCCCCCCCCCCCAAATAAAAGAACCCAACATTAAAAAACCTAAACTACCCATTGCCCTTAAAAGGGCATTTCTTTGGGCATTTAGCTCTTTTAGTAATTGCCTACCCTAATCTAAATAAAAAAAAAAAAAAAAACAAAAAAAAAAAAAAAACCACAACAACGAAGTCTAACCCCAGTTCCTGAAGTGCCGGCGGAAAAGGTCCTATCCCATGTGGTGAAGTCTTCTTCCAAGTGGCGACCTCTTTCTTCTTCCAGGAACAATCCTGCGCAGAGCAGAGGACAGAGCTGAAGACAAGCGACACCTGGAACAGAAGGACCGGCGAACGGAGCGTGGAGGATCCTCTTCTTCCGATCGCCGCCGTACACTGAATAGTGAATTCAAGGTACGCGATTAAAGATGGCGTCCCTTGAATTCCTATTGGCTGATTTGATTCTTCAAATTCAAATCAGCCAATAGGATGAGAGCTACTGAAATCCTATTGGCTGATTTAAACAGCCAATAGATTTCAGTAGCTCTCAACCTATTGATTGATTTGAAGAATCAAATCAGCCAATTCCAAGAAATTCAAGGTATGCCATCTTTAATCGCATACCTTGAAATCACTATTCGGAAGAAGAGGATCCTCCACGCTCCATGGTCGCCGGTCTTCAGTTCCACTTTCCTGGATGAAGAAAGAAGAGGTCCCCGCTAGGAAGAAGATGTCGGCCGCTCGGAAGAGGACCTTCTCCGCCGGACTTCAGGAACCGTGAGTATCTATTTGGGGCTTTTAGTGTTGTTTTTTTGTTTTTGTTTTTAGATTAGGGAAGGGCAGCAAAAGAGCTGAATGCCCTTTTAAGCGCAATGCCCATACAAATGCCCTTTTCAGGGCAATTGATAGTTTAGGTTTTTTAGTACAAAAAAACAAAGAAAATATTTCCCTGCAGCGCTCAACGAAGTCTCTGTGACTAATCCGACAGAGCGTTTTCACACAAAGTGTTCCATATAAACAAATGCGGTAATTGCAAATGACAAATACTCAAATAAGCACAAGGCAGTTGAATTCCCTAAAGGACAAGTTGAAACAAGAACTGGAAAAAGAGAGAGTAGAACTCACATAAACGGTCCTCTCCTTTATTCCGTTCCCCAGTTACATTCGCTTCACCTCTAAAAAGGGAAAGATTCTGAAGTTAGCTTATCCGGAAATTCACAGCACACTACACACCAGCTCCTCCTCCAACTCGCTCACTGACTCACACAAACCGCCAATGGGAACCTGAAATCCCAAATATGTCCAATCCAATCTGTTAATCACAGAGTAGTAGTTGGCTACAGTATAAGGGGCACTACAGATGTGGGACAGGTAGTTGTAAGGTGTGTTCATACACACAGGTGGGTAAGAGTTTCCAGTCGATGGTAACACAGAGGGTCTTCTCACATGATGCTTGTACCAACTGCCGTTCCACACACGTACAATGCAAAGTTCAGTATGTGGGGTTCACCATATGGTAAACGAGAGAACGATCAAAAAGCATTGAGAGATGGTGAAATCGGATAAACCGGACTTCCATGATGGCCTTACATTTTAAAACAAAGAGTACACAATGACAGTATACAGTACCTAAAATGGCAGATAATAGAGTTTTGTCAAGACTCCATGGAGAGGAGGAGACAGAGTTAAGTTAGTACAGACCAGAGAGGGCATTCTGGATTTTTAAGTTTGGATATTGAGCCCTGAGACACCCTAGTTCCTGACGGATCTTATAAATTGTTGAAAATTATTACGGTCACGCTGTACTAAACATAATACCTACTGCATATTAGCATACTACATATTTATATATATATATATATATATATATATATATATTAGGGCTGCAACAACTAATCGGTAAGTTTGATCATAAAAATAGTTGTCAACAAATCTCATTATCAATTAGGTGGTCAGCGATTAGTTGGTCAGTTGCACAGCACCAGCTGCTTTAATCTGATGATCTAATGCAACTAAGATTGTGCAAAAAAAATTGAATTGATTTATTTTTTTAATCTTTTTTCTATCCGATCAATCGGACAATAATCATCCGATTAATCGGATAGAAAAAAAAATAAATAAATAAAAATGTTTGCACAATACCATGTGCAGGAGTTCATCTGATTGAAGCAGCTGGTGCTGTGCAATTAACCAACTAATCGCTGACCCCCTAATTGATAATGAGATTCTTTGACAACTATTTTTATGACCAATCTTACCGATTAGTTGTTGCAGCCCTAATATATATATATATATATATATATATTTTATTTATTTTTTTTATGTGTTGCATTTTCAGATATGTATGTTACGGTTTGTTACATAAAAAGGCAGGTGCTACCTCAAAGAAGCAGAGTAGTATAGGGATAGTGTCCAACTTTTTATCCATAAAGATGGTTTGCCCAATTGGAGCTTATTAATCCTTGTGAAGTCCATCAATATATCTGATATAAGATGGAACATTATGGGTAAATAACAATACTATGAATTGACTTAGTTACATTAATGAGCACTTATTTAATTATGAGTGTTAATACCACACTATTGATATAGCAACAAAATAAGGGACTATGTGCCTTAAAGAAGCAAGGTTTTCTGATTATGACGTAGAAGGCACAGGAGGTGTTTCCAGGTGTAATTAAGAGCCTATTTTACCTGCCACTTATGACCGATGTAGCATGGTCTATGAGGAAGGCGTAAGATGAAACATGCAAGACCTCTGCTACACCGGCTTGTTGTTTTATGCTATGTATAACATGGTATTTTTTGTCCTATTTTTGTTAATAAAATTAGATTTTTTATATTTACAATGTCCCACTGCCTCGCTGTTTGAGTGGATTGGATAGGTGATTTATTTTGGGGGGTATGGTGGGTGGGGGGGGGGGTTTACTGTTAGGGGGTCTTAGTATTTGTAATTATTAAAAGAGCTGTTTAACGTAGGGCAATGCCCTACAAAAAGGCTCTTTTAAAGGGCTATTGGTAGTTTAGCATTAGATTAGGGGGCATTTTTATTTGGGGTGGGGCTTTTTAATTTTCATAGGGATTATTTTTAATTTTTTAAACTTTGGTAATTTTGTTAGTTATTTTCTGTAATTTTAGCTTAATTTAAACTTAGGTTTAATTTTTTAATTTTTGGGGGTTAGACTTAGGTGGGGTTTTTTTTGTTTTTTTTTAGATTAGGGATGGGCAGCTTAAGAGCTGAATGCCCTTTTAAGGGCAATGCCCATACAAATGCCCTTTTCAGGGCAATGGATAGTTTAAGTTTTTTAGTGTTAGGTTTATTTATTTTGGGGGGTTTGGTGGGTTTTACTGTTAGGGGGGACTTTTTGGTAACTGCAAAAGAGCTGTTTAACTTAGGGCAATGCCCTACAAAAAGCCCTTTTAAGGGCTATTGGTAGATTAGCATTAGATTAGGGGGTGTTTTTATTTGGGGGGCAGCTTTTTAATTTTCATAGGGATTAGGTTTAATTTGTTTATTTTTGATAATTTGTTTATTTAGTTAAAAAAAAATATTAACACAGACTGCCCTCTTGGCAGGCTTACCAACTAGTGATGGATAAAATATCTGCCTATACTTCTCAGCATTAATTCTGAACAAATGCCCAACCCAAATTGCAAAAATGCAGCCCCAAACTTGAAAGAAACCTCCACCATGATTCACTGTTGCTTGCAGACACTCATTGTTGTACTGCTCTCCAGTCCTCCTTCTACAGCCAAATATTTCACCTGCCATTTTTCTACACCCCAGTTCTTGTGTTTTTGCGCATAGTTTAGTTCCATGAAGACCACTTCTGACTAGAATTCTTTGGATACTAGATGGTGTACCAGGGTCATACTGGTTTCTGTCAATTCTAAGCTGATGGAACTGGTGAAAATCTTCTGATTGTAAAATGAAGGAAGCATTATGTGTCTAATCTGCTGCACTAAGATTCCTTGGCCAACCACTGCGTCTACAGTCCTCAACGTTGCCCAACTTCTTTGTGCTTCTTCATAAATGCTTGGACTGCACATCTGGAAACCCCTGCCTGCTTTGAAATGTATGCCAAGGATGCAGTATAAGTACCTATCTATATCAGTCTCATAGGGATGGCCAAAAGTTTCTGGCACCTACAAATTTGGGCTGCAGAAACAAAATGTATCAAGCCCTGCACTAGGCAACTTCATTGTAGAGCCGTATAGGAACAGAAAGAGAAGATCACATGAGGACAGCCGTTTCATTCTATGTAGACTTCATTAGCACAAGAGTTATTTCCTTCAGAAAGAGAAGATCACATGAGGACAGCCGTTTCATTCTATGTAGACTTCATTAACACAAGAGTTATTTCCTTCTTTTTTTAGGGTAAAGTGGAATATGGCATCCAAACCAGTCTTCAAATAAGTTATGGTGAGTAAAAGATGAGGAACAACCCTAATTCCATATTAAGTATTGTGACACACAACACACCTGCTCATATCTCTACAGAAATAGTCACCAAACAGTGCTAAGGTTAACGAACCAGCTGCCTGAAACAATTCCAATGCCCTGCAAAGATAATTGCTGTATCTCTTGAAGACAGTCAAAGTATGCTCAAACATTGTAAACGTGTTAAATGCTTTAATATAGAAAAATTGAAAAAAGCTGTACATTTTAAACTAAATACTAGCTGTGAGAAAGCCAAGCTGAAATAAGCCTTAGTGTCCAACTTGTTGTGTTTGACATGTTTACTACAAGTTTTTAATTTGGTCACTGATTGCTTTGTTACAATACAGCCTCCATGAGTGCTACCTCCACAGCCACAAAGAGGACATTGGCTCCCTGCACATGCTCTTTGTCACAACCTAGTTCAAAAAGCATAAGCAAGGACCAGCCAACTCCCTGTATTATCAGCGACCTGAACCTTGGAGAGAAGTTGTAACATAGCAGAACATAGCCAAAGTAAAACCTTTGGTCTTTGACATGCAAATTAACCCTCCCATCCTAAAAGGGTTACTAGCTTAAGAAATAATGTCTAACCCTTGGACTTATTTTCTCTTTACTTTAGCACAAATATGTAGATGGCAAACATGCAATGTCAGAAGCAAAAAGCAAAGCCTGCTCTAACTTAATTTGACATATTTTACACAAACAGACCAGTGAGTCATCAGCAGCTATTTATAGATGCTCAAGAGACTGTCTAGTACAAGCACATACTCCCTTTTGTTATGTTTAAAGGCTGGCAAATGGATCTTATTTACCCATCTAATCTGCAGGCTCATAAGGTCCGAGACAATTCAATCTAAAGACCAACCTAAATAAAAAAATCCTTATTGTAATTTTTATTATATTTTTTTTTTTATTTTATTTTTTTTATTTTATTTTTAAAAACACACACCTTTAACTATGAGCTTGATATTGTTAATCTAAAAATATATAATAATTGGTATCAGTATCTTTTTATATGGAGTTATGAGGTTTGATGTCTTCAGAAACCAACATGCTTAGGAATCAGTGCTCCTGGTGCCTGGAGTTTGCAAGTCCTGAGCTAAAGTCCTTTGCTAATGCTATAGTGCCAGCATCAACCTGGGGAATGTTTTTCTCATAACACAGACCTTAAGAAAGGACTAAGGAGCCGACATACACTGTCAGCATTTATCATTGCACAAGCATTCCTTGTGCAATGTCGCCCCCTGCTGCCGCTAGCAGGGGGTGTCAATCATCCAGAACGTATCTGATCAGGATGATTGCTGTCCGCCACCTCAGAGGAGGCTGACAAGTTAAAGAGCAGCAGTCTTAAGACCGCTGCTTCTTAACTTATGTTTCCGGCGAAACCACTGCATTTGCAGCTACATAAAATCGGCCCCAAAGTGTGGAGGAAGCATAATTCTTAATTCCAATGTAACAATAATTAAATTATTTAATATCCTATTCCCTGGATCATCCACTGTCAATCTTGCAGGGAACCTGGTTCACCACACATCACCTTGTATTGTATAGCTCACATCATCAGCTAGCTATATATCAATTTGTTAAAGCCAGAATTAAAGTTCCTTGCTTTTAAAAGTTTGGAGAGAAAAGAAAAAAAAACTTGAACTGACCACATTCCATTCTTGGGAGCTTTACATGACCAATGACCTTACTGATGACATCACACTACATTGTTAATGACATCACAGGTGACATCACCTATGATATATAGTATGATTAGCACTAAGCGCACTCCCCCCTCCCTTTAATAAGCCTTTTCACTCCTTCTCACATGCAACCACCGCCTCATCCACCTACTTTACACAATTTCCTCCTCACACTCTCACCTTCTCCCCCACCCATATGTTTCTTTACCTCTCACACCATGGTCCTCAAGTACCCCCAAGTACCAGCAGTGTCAATCCAGCACTCTTTAGTATAGCCGAGAAACACCATGAGCTACTGCCCAGCTCATAACCAATGTAAAAAACAGTAAGATGTAGTTCCTTAGCTCATAAAAATCCCTTTATTTGAAAAGCATGGGGATCAAAATTTCAAACAACATTTTGGGGGCGTTCCCCTCATGTGATCATGAGCTAAGGAACTACATATTGCTGGTTTTTTTTTCTTCTCATAGCTGAATCAGTGCACAGGTGAAGTAATCAACTGGTCAGTAATACCATGGTCACCCATCAGCCGATTACTTCACCTGTGCACTGGTTCAGCTATATTGAAAATCTGGCCTGTTGGGGGTAATTGAGGACCACAGTGTAGAAACAATGCTCTAAAATTATCCTCTTCGTAACCTTTCCCTCACAACCTGCTCACCCTCTCACTCAATCCAACGTACTCATACATCAGCTTCTGTTCATCTTTTTAGCCCTCCCTCCTCAAACACAGCCTCCTCCTGAACCTCTTCCCACCTCCCTGATATACACGTTCCTCAAGATCTCACAATGCTTCCATTTCTCCCCATCTCTTCTGTCTGCTTCACACACTTCTCCCTCTTCCCTCACACACTGCCTTTTGCTTAAACAAAGTCCTGCTTACCCTCCTAGATCACAGGCCCTCACATGCCAGCACTTGTTAGTTATACAATTCTACTGTATTGTATGGTCCTTTACGTAACCAATCAGGATGTATGCCCCAGAACTTGAAGTGACTGTTACGTATTTGCCAGATACTCGCACCCTTACATTTTCTCCTCAGTTTAAGGAAGTTTACTATAAAATCCCATAAGATTGATTGATGATTGCAGGCTCCCCCTGCTAAGAGACCCCTGCACTGCAGCTACATTGCTAATGTGCCGCAGAAGAACTCAACCTTGAGTGTCAAATGGTGATAAAAACTTCACAAAGGGCATGAGTCAAAAGCATGAATGCCAGTTGTAGAACCGGCCACAAATCTGATTTTCCGTTGACTTTTAATTGAGAACAGCAGAAAATAGCCAATCAGAATAGTTGAGGTCATGCTATGCTTTGCTGTTATCCCATGAGATTTCATAGTTAAACTTCCTTAAAAACTTAATAGTGAAATTACATGACTGTCCCTGCACATCCTTGCAAGTCCTGGGACTAGTATCCCAGATAGGCTGCGTAAAGTCCCTATACAATGGGGTGTAAAATACGGAGGAAATATTGAGGGTAAATATCTTCCCTTTTTTACATAGATGTTCAGGGGTGATCTATTCTAGTCAGCTTTTTAAGCTATGCTGCATCACTTTCATGTGCTTCAACATTTGGGTATCATGTCCCTTTAAAACTTAAACAGAAACATGGTTCAAAATTAAACTGTAGCAGATCCACCACACACATATACACTATATGATTAGAATTATATAGACACCCCCTATAAATTAACAAGTCAGTGTTTGAGCAACATCCATTCATAACAGGTGCATAAAAGCCAACATATAGCCTTGAAATTCTCCATAGACAAACATGGGCAGTACAACGGACCACACTAACGAACACAGAGACTTAAAAATATGGCATAGGAAGCCACAAGTTACGTTTTGAAAAAATTTCTGCCCAACTGATCTGCCGCTGGTCAACTGAAATGCTATTATCGTGAAGTAATAGCACTAAAAGCAATAGCGCAGGGCACAAAGTGGTAGACCACACAAACTCAACAGTACAGAAGCATATATCTATATATATCTATCTATTCTATCTAATCGGTATCTATATCTGTTATCTATATCATATCGTATATCTATATCTATATCTATATCTATATCTATATATATATATATATATATTATATATAGTATATAAATTATTATACACACCAAATCATCGTTGTATCACAGAATCCCAACTGCCTCTGGAAGCAAACACCAAAACAAGAACAGTGTACAATGCAAGCATCGCCACCACTGGACTCTGGAGCAACCAAACATACTATCTGCAATGATAAATAATGTTTTCACTATCTATCTGTCTGATGGAAAAATTTTGAGTGTGGGCAGATGCCAGGAGAACCCTATGTACCGGAATGCATAGTGCTACTAGCAAGGTTTAATGTAAGAGGGATATTTGTCTGACTCAACCCCACTGAACACTCTTTGGAATGAATTGGAAGGCCGACTGTGAGCCAAACTTTATTGTCCAACATTAGTGCCTGACATCCAAAATGCTCTTTTGGCTGAATGGGCACACAGTCCCTCATACACACTACAAAATCTTATAGAACGCCTTCCAAGAAGAGTTATACCATATTAATGCCCACGGTTTTAAAAAAACATGAATTTATGCTTACCTGATAAATTACTTTCTCCAATGGTGTGTCCGGTCCACGGCGTCATCCATTACTTGTGGGATATTCCTCCTCACCCACAGGGAAAGGCAAGGAGAGCACACAGCAAGAGCTGTCCATATAGTCCCTCCCAGGCTCCGCCCCCCCAGTCATTCGACCGACGGTTAGGAGAAAAAAAGGAGAAACTATAGGGTGCCGTGGTGACTGTAGTGTAAAGAGAGAAATTTTTCAAACCTGATTAAAAAACCAGGGCGGGCCGTGGACCGGACACACCATTGGAGAAAGTAATTTATCAGGTAAGCATAAATTCTGTTTTCTCCAACATTGGTGTGTCCGGTCCACGGCGTCATCCATTACTTGTGGGAACCAATACCAAAGCTTTAGGACACGGATGAAGGGAGGGAGCAAATCAGGTTACCTAAACAGAAGGCACCACGGCTTGCAAAACCTTTCTCCCAAAAATAGCCTCCGAAGAAGCAAAAAGTATCAAATTTGTAGAATTTGGCAAAAGTGTGCAGAGAAGACCAAGTTGCTGCCTCACATATCTGATCAACAGAAGCCTCGTTCTTGAAGGCCCATGTGGAAGCCACAGCCCTAGTAGAGTGAGCTGTGATTCGTACAGGAGGCTGCCGTCCGGCAGTCTCATAAGCCAATCGGATAATGCTTTTCAGCCAGAAAGAAAGAGAGGTAGCAGTAGCTTTTTGTCCTCTCCTCTTACCAGAATAAACGACAAACAAAAAACATAATTTATGCTTACCTGATAAATTCCTTTCTTCTGTTGTGTGATCAGTCCACGGGTCATCATTACTTCTGGGATATATCTGCTCCCCTACAGGAAGTGCAAGAGGATTCACCCAGCAGAGTTGCTATATAGCTCCTCCCCTCTACGTCACCCTCCAGTCATTCGACCAAAGACCAACGAGAAAGGAGAAGCCAAGGGTGTAGTGGTTAATTATTTATAATTTAAAAAATATTTACCTGCCTTAAAAAACAGGGCGGGCCGTGGACTGATCACACAACAGAAGAAAGGAATTTATCAGGTAAGCATAAATTATGTTTTCTTCTGTTATGTGTGATCAGTCCACGGGTCATCATTACTTCTGGGATAACAAAAACAAAGCAAAAGTACACGGATGACGGGAGGAGTAGGCAGGCTATTATACAGAAGAACCACTGCCTGAAGAACCTTTCTCCCAAAAATAGCCTCCGAAGAAGCAAAAGTGTCAATTTGTAAAATTTGGAAAAAGTATGAAGCGAAGACCAAGTTGCAGCCTTGCAAAATCTGTTCAACAGAGGCCTCATTCTTTAAAGGCCCAAGTGGAAGCCACAGCTCAGTAGGAATGAGCTGTAATTCTTTCAGGAGGCTGCTGTCCAGCAGTCTCATAGGCTAAACGTATTATGCTACGAAGCCAAAAAGAGAGGAGGTAGCCAGATACTTTTTGACCTCTCCTCTGTCCAGATTAAACGACAAACAGGGAAGAGTTTGGCGAAAATCTTTAGTTGCCTGCAAGTAGAACTTGAGGGCACGAACTACATCCAGATTGTGTAGAAGACGTTCACTTCTTTGAAGAAGGATTTGGACACAAGATGGAACAACAATCTCTGATTGATATTCCTGTTAGAAACAACCTTAGGTAAGAACCCAGGTTTAGTACGCAGAACTTACCTGTTCTGAGTGAAATATCAGATAAGGAGAATCACAATGTAGGCTGATAACTCAGAGACCTCTCGAGCCGAGGAAATAGCCATTAAAATAAGAACTTTCCAAGATAACAATTTTATAATCTAATGGAATGAAGGGGTTCAAACGGAACACCCTGTAAACGTTAAGAACTAAGTTTAAACTCCATGGCGGAGCAACAGTTTTAAACACAGGCTTGATCCTAGCTACAGCCTGACAAAAGGCCTGGCTGTCTGAATTTTCTGACAGACGCCTGTGTAACAACAGATGACAGAGCTGAGATCTGTCCCTTTAATGAGCTAGCCGATAAACCCTTTTCTAAACCTTCTTGTAGAAAAGACAATATCCTAGGAATCCTACCTTACTCCAGGAGTAACTTTGGATTCACACCAGTAATAGGTATTTACGCCATATTTTATGGTAAATCTTTCTGGTAACAGGCTTCCTAGCCCTGTATCAGGGGTATCAATAACCGACTCAGAAAAACCACGTTTTGATAAAATCAGCGTTCAATTTCCAAGCAGTCAGCTTCAGAGAAGTTAAGACTTTGATGTTTGAATGGACCCTGATATCAGAAGGTCCTGCTCTTAGAGGTAGAGACCAAGGCGGACAGGATGACATGACCACTTGATCTGCATACCAAGTCCTGCGCGGCCATGCAGGCGCTATTAGAATCACTGATGCTCTCTCCTGTTTGATTTTGGCAATCAATCGAGGAAGCAGCTGGAAGGGTGAAACACATAAGCCATCCGAAGTTCCAAGGTGCTGTCAAAGCAACTATCAGAACCCGCTCCCGGATCCCTGGATCTGGATCCGTAGCGAGGAAGTTTGGCGTTCTGGCGAGACGCCATGAGATCTATCTCTGGTTTGCCCCAACGTCGAAGTATTTGGGCAAAGACCCTACGGATGAAGTTCCCACTCCCCCGGATGAAGAGTCTGGCGACTCAAGAAATCCGCCTCCCAGTTCTCCACTCCCGGGATGTGGATTGCTGACAGGTGGACAGAGTGAGACTCTGCCCAGCGAATTATCTTTGATACTTCTATCATTGCTAGGGAGCTTCTTGTCCCTCCCTTGATGGTTGATGTACGCTACAGTCGTGATGTTGTCCGACTGAAACCTGATGAACCCCCGAGTCTTTTAACTGGGGCCAAGCTAGAAGGGCATTGAGAACTGCTCTCAATTCCAGAATGTTTATGGCAGGAGACTTTCCCTCCTGACTCCCATTGTCCCCTGAGCCTTCAGAGAATTCCAGACAGCGCCCCAGCCCTAGAAGGCTGGCGCTGTTGTTACGATTGTCCACGTCCGGCCTGCTGAACGGCATCCCCCTGGACAGATGTGGCCGAGAAGCCACCATAGAAGAGAGTTTCTGGTCTCTTGATCCAGATTCAGAGTGGGGGACAAATCTGGAGTAATCCCCATTCCACTGACTCAGCATGCACAATGCAGCGGTCTGAGATGTAGGCGTGCAAAGGGTACTATGTCCATTGCTGCTACCATTAAACCGATCACCTCCATGCATTGAGCTACTGACGGAGTTGAATGGAATGAAGGACCGGCATACATTTAGAAGCTTTGTTAAGTCTGTCTTCTGTCAGATAAATCTTCATTTCTACAGAATCTATAAGAGTCCCCAAGAATGGAACTCTTGTGAGAGGCAAGAGAGAACTCTTCTTTTCGTTCACTTTCCATCCATGCGACTTAGAAATTGCCAGAACTAACTCTGTATGAGACTTGGCAGTTTGAAAGCTTGAAGCTTGTATCAGATATGTCGTCTAGGTACGGAGCTACCGAAATCCTCGCGGTCTCAGAACCGCTAGAAGGGCACCCAGAACCTTTGTGAAGATTCTTGGAGCCGTAGCCAATCCGAATGGAAGGGCTACAAACTGGTAATGCCTGTCTAAGAAGGCAAACCTTAGATACGGTAATGATCTTTGTGAATCGGGTATGTGAAGGTAAAGCATCCTTTAAACCACTGTGGTCATGTACTGACCCTTTTGGATCATGGGTAAGATTGTCCGAATAGTTTCCATTTTGAACGATGGAACTCTTAGGAATTTGTTTAGGATCTTTAAATCCAAGATTGGCCTGAAAGTTCCCTCTTTTTTGGGAACCACAAACAGGTTTGAGTAAAACCCTTGTCCTTGTCCGACCGCGGAACCGGGATGGATCACTCCCATTAATAAAGATCTTGTACACAGCGTAGAAACGCGTCTTTCTTATTTGGTTTGTTGACAACCTTGACAGATGAAATCTCCCTCTTGGGGGAGATAATTTGAAGTCTAGAAGGTATCCCTGAGATATGATCTCTAGCGCCCCAGGGATCCTGACATCTCTTGCCCAAGCCTGGGCGAAGAGAGAGAGTCTGCCCCCCACTAGATCCGGTCCCGGATCGGGGGCCCTCGGTCATGCTGTCTTAGGGGCAGCAGCAGGTTTCTGGCCTGCTTGCCCTTATTCCAGGACTGGTTAGGTTTCCAGCCTTGTCTGTAACGAGCAACAGCTCCTTCCTGTTTTGGTGCAGTGGAAGTTGATGCTGCACCTGCTTTGAAATTCCGAAAGGGACGAAAATTAGACTGTCTAGCCTTAGCTTTGGCTTTGTCTTGAGGTAGAGCGTGGCCTTACCTCCTGTAATGTCAGCGATAATTTCTTTCAAACCGGCCAAATAAAGTTTGCCCTTGAAAGGTATATTAAGTAATTTGGACTTAGAAGTTACATCAGTCCGACCAGGATTTTAGCCACAGCGCCCTACGTGCCTGAATGGCGAATCCTGAATTCTTAGCCGTAAGTTTGGTTAAATGTACTACGGCCTCCGAAATGAATGAATTAGCTAGTTTAAGGACTCTAAGCCTGTCCGTAATGTCGTCCAGCGTAGCGGAACTAAGGTTCTCTTCCAGAGACTCAATCCAAAAAGCTGCCGCAGCCGTAATCGGCGCGATTGCATGCAAGGGGTTGCAATATAAACCTTGTTGAACAAACATTTTCTTAAGGTAACCTCTAACTTTATTATCCATAGGATCTGAAAAAGCACAGCTATCCTCCACCGGGATAGTGGTGCGCTAGCTAAAGTAGAAACTGCTCCCTCCACCTTAGGGACGTTGCCATAAGTCCCGTGTGGGTGGCGTCTATTGGAAACATCTTTCTAAATATTGGAGGGGGTGAGAACGGCACACCGGGTCTATCCCACTCCTTAGTAACAATTTCAGTTAATCTCTTAGGTATAGGAAAAACGTCAGTCAGCGCCGTACCGCGAAAGTATTTATCCAACCTACACATTTTCTCTGGTATTGCAACTGTGTTACAATCGTTAGAGCCGCTAAGACCTCCCCTAGTAATACACGGAGGTTTCCAATTTAAATTAAAATATGAAATATCTGAATCCAATCTGCTTGGATCAGAACCGTCACCTACAGAATGAAGCTCTCCGTCCTCAATGGCTCTGCAAGCTGTGACGCAGTATCAGACATGGCCCTAGAATTATCAGCGCACTCTGTTCTCACCCCAGAGTGATCACGCTTGCCTCTTAGTTCTGGTAACTTAGCCAAAACTTCAGTCATAACAGTAGCCATATCTTGTAATGTTATCTGTAATGGCTGCCCAGATGTACTAGGGCGCCATAATATCACGCACCTCCCGGGCGGGAGACGCAGGTACTGACACGTGAGGCGAGTTAGACGGCATAACTCTCCCCTCGCTGTTTGGTGAAATTTGTTCAATTTGTACAGATTGGCTTTTATTTAAAGTAGCATCAATACAGTTAGTACATAAATTTCTATGGGCTCCACCTTGGCATTGGAACAAATGACACAGGTATCTTCCTCTGAATCAGACATGTTTAACACACTAGCAAATAAACATGCAACTTGGTTACAATCTTATTTAACAAAAAACGTACTGTGCCTCAAAGAAGCACTAAACGATTAAATGACAGTTGAAATAATGAACTGAAAAAACAGGTTATAGCATCACTCTTTAAAAACAACACAACTTGTAGCAAAGGTTGTTCCCATTAGTAAAGTAACACTAATTAAATTTGAAACATAAAAAATCACAGAGCAACGTTTTAAACACAGTCACTACATAAGTCTCACAGCTCTGCTGAGAGAATCTACCTCCCTTCAAAGAAGTTTGAAGACCCAGAGTTCTGTTAGAGATGAACCGGATCATGGCAGAAAATACAAGAGTAACTGGACTCTGGAAATTTTTGATGCGTAGCAATAGCAGCGCCAAAAACGGCCCCTCCCCCTCACACACAGCAGTGAGAGAGAAACGAACTGTCATAATCAAAACAAGCACAACTGCCAAGTGGAAAAATCGATGCCCAAATATTATTCACCTCTGTACCTTCAGAATGCAAACGATTCTACATTCCAGCAAAAACGTTTAACGATGAATTAAATACCTATTAAAAGGTTTAATGTACTTTTACAGAGTAATTCCAGTGAAATACCATCCCCAGAATACTGAAGTGTAGAGTATACATACATGTCAATTATAACGGTATGGCAGGATTTCCTCATCAATTTCCATTCAGAAAATAAAAACTGCTACATACCTCAATGCAGATTCAACTGCCCGCTGTCCCCTGATCTGAAGCTTGTTACCTCCCTCAGAAGGCCGAGAAACAGCAATATGATCTTAACTACTCCGGTTAAATCATAAGAAAAACTCTGGTAGATTCTTCTTCAAACTCTGGCCAGAGAAGTAATAACACGCTCCGGTGCTATTGTAAAATAACAAACTTTTGATTGAAGTTATAAAAACTAAGTTTAAATCACCATAGTCCCTCTCACACCTCCGTATCTAGTCTTTGGGTGCAAGAAGATGACTGGAGGTGACGTAGAGGGGAGAGCTATATATGCAACTCTGCTGGGGTGAATCCTCTTGCACTTCCTGTAGGGGAGCAGATAATATCCCAGAAGTAATGATGACCCGTGGACTGATCACACATTAACAGAAGAAAAGAAGTTTTGTCTGAAATCCTTTGTTGCTTCTAAAGTAGAACTTTAAGCACGGACTACATCTAAATGTGTAAACAAATGTTCCTTCTTTGAAACTGGATTCGGACACAAAGAAGGGGACAACTATTTCCTGGTTAATATTCTTGTTGGAAACAACTTTTGGAAGAAAACCAGGCTTGGTACGCAAAACAACCTTATCTAAATGGAACATCCAGATAGGGTGGATCACACTGCAAAGCAGATAGTTCCGAAACTCTTCTAGCAGAAGAAATAGCAACCAAAAACAGAACTTTCCAAGATAGTAACTTGATATCTATGGAAAGTGTAAGGGTTCAAATGGAAACCCCTTGAAGAACTGAAAAACTAAATTTAGACTCCAGGGAGGAGTCAAAAGGTCTGTAAACAGGTTTGATTCTGACCAAAGGCCTGTACAAAAGCTTGTACATCTGGCACAGCTGCCAGTCGTCTGTGTAACAAGACAGATAAAGCAGATCTCTGTCCTTTTAGAGAACTCGCTGACTATCCCTTATCCAAACCTTCTTGTTAGAAAGAAGGAGAGAACCTGGGATATTAATCCATGAGATATCCCTTGGATTTCACCAACAGATATATCCTTTCCATATTTTATGGTAAATCCTTCTAAGTCACAGGTTTTCTGGTCTTGGGACCAAGTATCTATCACTGAATCTGAAAACCCGCGCTTGGATAAAATCAAGCGTTCAATTTCCAAGCAGTCAGCTGGAGAGAAACTAGATTTGGATGTTCGAATGGACCTTGCACTAGAAGATCCTGTCTCAAAGGTAGCTTCCATGGTGGAGCCGATGACATATTCACCAGGGTCTGCATACCAAGTCCTGCGTGGCCACGCAGGAGCTATCAGAATCACTGAGGCCTTCTCCTTTTTGATCCTGGCTACAAGCCTGGGCAAGGAGAGGGAACGGTGGAAATGCATAAGCTAGGTTGAACGACCAAGGCGTTACTAATGCATCCACTAGAGTCGCCTTGGGATCCCTGGATCTGGACCCGTAGGCAAGGAACCTTGAAGTTCTGATGAGACGCCATCAGATCCATGTCTGAATGTCCCATAATTGAGTCAACTGGGCAAAAACCTCCGGGTGGAGTTCCACTTCCCCCGGATGGAAAGTCTGACGACTCAGATAATCCGCCTCCCAGTTGTCTACTCCTGGGATGTGAATTTGCGAGATAGATGGCAGGGAGTGATCCTCCGCCCATTTGATGATCTGGATACCTCTCTCATCGCCAAGGAACTCTTTGTTCCTCCCAAAGATGGTTGATGTAAGCTACAGTCGTCATGTTGTCTGACTGGAATCTTATGAATCCGGCCTTCGCTAGTTGAGGCCAAGCCCGGAGAGCATTGAATATCGCTCTCAGTTCCAGGATGTTTATCGGGAGAAGAGACTCTTCCCGAGACCATAGACCCTGAGCTTTCAGGGAATCCCAGACCGCGCCCCAGGCCTAATAGACTGGCGTCGGGTCGTGACAATGACCCACTCTGGTCTGCGGAAACTCATTCCCTGAGACAGGTGATCCTGTGACAACCACCAACGGAGTGAGTCTCTGGTCATCTGGTCTACTTGAATCTTTGGAGACAAGTCTGTATAGTCCCCATTCCACAGCTTGAGCATGCACAGTTGTAATGGTCTTAGATGAATTTGAGCAAAAGGAACTATGTCCATTGCTGCAACCATCAACCCTACTACTACCATGCACTGAGCTATGGAAGGGCTGCAGAATAGAGTGAAGAACTTGACAAGCCCTTTAGAAGCTTTGACTTTCTGACTTTTGTCAGGAAGATCTTCATTTCTAAAGAATCTATTATTGTTCCCAAGAAGGGGAACTCTTGTCGACGGAGACAGGGAACTCTTTTCTACGTTCACCTTCCACCAGTGAGATATGAGAAGGCTAGAACAATGTCTGTATGAGCCTTTGCTTTTGGAAAGAGACGACGTTTGGATTAGAATGTCGTCCAGATAAGGTGCCACTGCAAATACCCCTTGGTCTTAGAACCTCTAGAAGGGACCCTAGCACCTTTGTGAAAATCCTTGGATGATCTTTGTGGATAGGAATAGGTAGATACGCATCCTTTAAATCCACGGTAGTCATAAATTGACCCTCCTGGATTGTAGATAAAATTGTTCGAATGTTTCCATTTGAACGATGGAAACTCTGAGAAATTTTGTTTAGAATTTTTAAATCCAGAATTGGGTCTGAAAATTCCTCTTTTTTGGGAACTACAAACAGGTTTGAGTAAAACCCCCGAACCTTGTTCACAGTTGGAACTGGGTGTATCACTCCCATCTTTAACAGGTCTTCTACACAATGTAAGAATTCCTGTCTCTTTATTTGGTTTGAAGATAAGTAGACATGTGGAACCTTCCCTTGAGGGTAGTTCCTTGAACTCCAGAAGAAAACCCTGAGAGACTATTTCTAGTGTCCAGGGATCCTGAACATCTCTTGCCTAAGCCTGAGCAAAGAGAGAGAGTCTGCCCCCTACTAGATCCGGTCCAGGATCGGGGGCTACGCCTTCATGCTGTTTTGGTAGCAGCAGCAGGCTTCTTGGCCTGTTTACCCTTGTTCCAGCCTTGCATTGATTTCCAAGCTGGTTTAGTCTGGGAAGCGTTACCCTCTTGTCTAGAGGCTGCCGAGTTGGAAGCCGGTCCGTTCCTGAAATTGTGAATGTAACGAAAATTGGACTTATTCTTAGCCTTGAAAGGTTTATCTTGTGGGAGGGCATGGCCCTTTCCCTCAGTGATGTCTGAAATAATCTCTTTCAATTCTGGCCCAAAAAGGGTCTTACCTTTGAAAGGGGTATTAAGCAATTTTGTCTTGGAAGATACATCCGCCGACCAAGACTTTAGCCAGAGCGCTCTACGTGCCCCAATTGTAAACCCTGAATTTTTCGCCGCTAACCTCGCTAACTGCAAAGCGGTGTCTAAAATAAAGGAATTAGCTAAAGTGCGTGAATTCTGTCCATGACTTCCTCATACAGAGTCTCCCTACTGAGCGACTTTTCCAGTTCCTCGAACAAGAACCACGCCGCTGTAGTGACAGGAATAATGCACGAAATAGGTTAAAGGAGGTAACCTTGCTGTACAAAAATCTTTTTAAGCAAACCTCCAATTTTTTATCCATAGGATCTTTGAAAGCACAATTGTCCTCAATAGGAATGGTCGTGCGCTTGGCTAGAGTAGAAACCGCCCCCTCGACCTTAGGGACTGTTTGCCATGTGTCCTTCCTGGGGTCGACCATAGGGAACAATTTCTTAAATATAGGAGGAGGGACAAAAGGTATGCCTGGCTTCTCCCACTCCTTATTCACTATGTCCGCCACCCGTTTAGGTATCGGAAAAGCATCAGGTTGCACCGGGGACCTCAAGGAACTTGTCCATCTTGCACAATTTTTCTGGGTTGACCAGATTGTCACAATCATCCAGAGTAGATAGCACCTCCTTAAGTAATGCGCGGAGATGCTCTAAGTTTGATTTAAATGTCACAACATCAGGTTCTGCCTGCTGAGAAATTCTTAGTGTATCAGAAATTTCACCATTCTGACAATCCCTCCCTCACTGCCACTTCCAGATTGGTGTGAGGGGTATGACAGAAAAAATATCATCAGCGCCCTCCTGCTCTACAGTGTTTTAAACAGAGCAATCGCGCTTTTCTCTGAAATGCTGGCATTTGGATAAAATATAGCTATGGAGGTTATCCATTACTGCCGTCAATTGCTGCATAGTAACAATGCATTGGCGGCGCTAGAAGTACTAGGGGTCGCCTGCGCGGGCATAACTGGTATAGACACAGAAGGAGATGATGTAGAACTATGTCTACTTCCTTTCATCTGAGGAATCATCCTGGGCAACTTTACAATTTGTGACAGTACTGTCCTTACTTTGTTTGGACGCTATGGCACAATTATCACACATATTTGAAGGGGGAACCACATTTGGCTACCATACATACAGAACATGATCTATCTGAAGTACAGACATGTTAAACAGGCTTAAACTGGTAATAAAGCACAAAAACCGTTTTAAAAACAAAACCGTTACTGGCCTCTTTAAATGTTAAACAGGGCACACTTATTACTGAAATTGTGAAAAACTATGAAGGGAATTATCCAATCTTTACTCCAAATTTTCACACCACAGTGTCTTAATGGCATTCAAAAGTATTGCACCCAATTTTCAAGCTGTTAACCCTTAAAATGTGGAAAACCGGGAGCCTTTTTAATTTTAACCCCCTTACAGTCCCAGCTACAGCCTTTGCTGTGACTTCACCAATCCCAGGGGGGTATATGATATCAAATGTAGCCTTCTAGGAACGTTTTTAGTGGATTCCAGACCCACACACATTGCAGCTGCTGTACTGTACTCAAAAGTAACTGCACAGTAATGGCGCGAAAATGAGGCTCTGCTACTACAGAGAAAGGCCCTTCCTGACTGGGAAGGTGTCCTTAACAAGTGCCTGGTGCTAAAAAACGTTTCCCAATGTTATAAAAGTGTGAAAATTCAACTTCAATACTGCATATAATACTTAAATAAAGCAATCAATTTAGCCCTTAAGAGTGTCTTACCAGTGTATAGCCCATAATAAGCCCTTTATTCTGTTGATTTTTGACTAAGAAAATGGCTTACCAATCCCCATGAGTGAAAATGACAGCCTTCCAGCATTACACAGTCTTGTTAGAAAAATGGCTAGTCATACCTTGAGCAGAAAAGGTCTGCAAACTGTTCCCCCCAACTGAAGTTCTCTCATCTCAACAGTCCTGTGTGGGAACAGCAACTGATTTTAGTTACTGTCTGCTAAAATCAATATCCTCTTTTAAACAGAACTCTTCATCTCTTTCTGTTTCAGAGTAAATAGTACATACCAGCACTATTTTAAAATAACAAACTCTTGATAGAAGAATAAAAAACTACAACTAAACACCACAAACTCCTCACCATCCCCGAGGAGATGCTACTTGTTCAGAGCGGCAAGGAGAATGACTGGGGGGGCGGAGCCTGGGAGGGACTATATGGACAGCTCTTGCTGTGTGCTCTCCTTGCCTTTCCCTGTGGGTGAGGAGAATATCCCACAAGTAATGGATGACGCCGTGGACCGGACACACCAATGTTGGAGAAAAAGGATGTCCAACAAGCTCATATAGGTGTGATGGTCCACATACTTTTGACCATATAGTGTATGTTCACATACATAATAGTATTAACATATTAAGGGGATGTTGTGTCAACTTGAAGTAGGACGTTAGTATGCTGGTCATCTGTAGTATTTATTAAAAAAAAAAAAAATTTTTTTTTGCACCATCATAAAATGATATCTTCTTAAAACCGTTCTACCATTTCTGAAGCAAAATAATAAAATATTATGATCGTTAACTCTGCCAGTATATTATCCAGCAAGTGTTTAGAAAGGGATTTCTCCCATAATGAAATAAAAGAACTGAAAGTTAGAAAAAAAAAATAATAATAATTTCTTATGCTTCAGTTTTGTGGAATCTGACCAAATATTAATGGTAATTGTGGTTAAATTATTCATGCCTCATAGTTTGTTGAAAGCTAACTCTAGGTAGGCTTATAAGCTATTTCTAAGCCCTTGAAGGCTGCTTCTTGTCTCAGAGCATTTTAAAAGTTCTTCCGAGTTAGACAGTGCTAGTTCAACTCACCAGCATCAAGAGAAATCGCACAAAATCTTTAGGGGCTTTTTGAGCATTATATTTTAATGTATGGGTCCCTCCTTTACTTCCAGAACCATGCAAAGCAAACAGCTCTCAATATATAATTTGCCTTTCTTAAATTCTTTGAGGGACATCTTAGATAACCTCACCAAAGAGGAGAGCTTTAGATCTTTGGGCCCTAAGTCACTTAAAGGGACAGTAAAGTCAAAACTAAACTTTCATGATTCAGATAGGTCATGCAATTTTAAACAACTTTCCAATTTACTTTTATCATCAAATTTGCTTTGTTCCTTTGGTGGTATTTTTGAAAAGCTAAACCTAGCTAGGCTCAACAGTTGAAAACCGCCTCCTAGCTCAGAGCATTTTGAAAGTTTTTCACAGTTAGACTGTGCTAGTTCACATGTGTCATATAGATCAGGGCTCGACGAACCCAGGAGCCTGGGAGCCACTGGCTCCTATCATTTTACCCCTGGCTCCTACTTTTTGGGGTTATTCTCCATATATCTATATACAAATCCAACTGTCTGGCTCCTAAAAATATGCCTGGCTCCCAAATATTCTTACTGGCTCCTAATTTTTAAACATATTTGTCAAGCACTATATTATAGATAACATTGTGCTCACTCCCGTGAAGTTATTTAGGAGTCTTCACCGATTGACTACACTGCATGTCTGTCAAAGGCTCTTAGATAAGGAGGCTGTCTGCAAAGGCTTAGATACAAGGTAATCACAGAGGTAAAAAGTATATTAATATAACTGTGTTGGTTATGCAAAAACGGGGAATGGGTAATAAAGGGATTATCTATCTTTTTAAATAAGAAAATGTTTGGTGTAGACTGTCCCTTTAAGGGTGTTGTGATAAGCTTATTATGTAAGAGCTATGTCTATGTTAGCATTATATCTATGTCTGCTTTACTATTGAATAATATACACCATCACAGTAATGATTGGGAAGCCAGCTTTTTGGTTATCCATAACAATACAGGCCCAGCCAGCTGAAGGGCATTTAACACTAAATACACTATTTTTGCACATGTGCCTCAACCATACCTTCAGATACCTGCAGCAAAACATAGGTTCCAAGACAGTGGTATCCATCAGTAGAGAGAAATGTAGGCAATGTATAAATGTCTCTTTGAAGCATGTGTTGGCTAAGCAAAGTGGAAGAGGTGGAATTGATCTGGATTTTTAAATCAATTTTACACTAACCTTTCTTTATACCAGTTCCTCTCCTCCATTGCTATCCCCTTGAACCCCCTTAGCATGTAAGCCTAAGAGTCCAGATGTTTGTAGATCACCTTCTTTAGAGCTCATTACAACAGTGCGACTCTTGGCAGGGCCCTCTACCCGTTTGATCCCTATAAATGTTTTGTTGTACTCCGCCTATGTTTATAGCCCTGCGGAATATGTTGGAGCTCTACAAATAACCGATGATAATAATAATAATAATAATAATAATAAAAATAAAGTGTTATTATTACTTAGTTGTACAGTATAGCATAGACAAACTTACCAATGCATGCATTCAGAAATAGCCAGTCTGTCTTCCTCATTCTGTTTTTTATTTGTTTTAACTTTTTGAGATCCAGTTCATCTTTACTCCCCATAGCCCCAGCCAGTTCAATTCTCTGGAAATCCAGTTCAGAATCTCGCTTGGAAGTGGGTGGTGACCGTCTATGGCTGTTACTACTGCTGCAGCCTCCTCTCCAGCGAGCCCGATCTTGCTCGTTAATAATGGAGGAGGCCTCGTCCGTATCAGCTAACTCTATAGCATCCATATTGTTGGGAACAGGGAGGTCACACACAACACATTTCTTCTCTTTGGCACAGTTCTCATAAGTGCAAACAGAACAAGTCCAGTGTTGACCTTTTATGTTCAATTTATTTCTGTCATTATATTCCTCACATGGATCAATAGGGATGGGAATGGATCGCATACCAGATCCAGATGACTGAGGGGATTCTGTGGGGCTACGTGTCCTACGCTGGGACAAGCACTGTGTACAACGGATTGCTCTAGGCCAGTTCAGATAAGTACACATGTGACATGACCATTTACTGCCATTTTCCATGCTATATGATGATTTTACACGTGGTCTAGCGCTTGAATCGGGACATATTAAAGGACTGCCCCCTCTTTCTATGGTGCCCACATCAGGGGTACTGCTTTTAAATGGCTCCTCAGTTATAATGGCACCACTTGGTCTTTGGGCTCGACACATGGTGCATTTGATAGCAGAAGGCCAATTCTCAAACGTACAATATTCACAAGCCCATTTTATGCCATGCTCCGTCATGGTGACACTCCCAGGGGTTTGTATCCGTCAGGAAGCTAAAAAGAGAGCAGAAGAATAAAAGAATTAGATAGGACAAGAAGCTGAAAACTTGGCAAGCAGTATAAACAGTAGCTTCTCATGGGGCATGACAGTAAAAATAAAAAACATTTCAATATGTAAAAAAAAAAAACACAAAAACAAAAAAACAACATGTAGACATACAAAGGTCTATATATGAGACAGAGTGAAGACAAAATGCAGGTCTATTTTAGTCATTTTAAAAAAGGGACAGTCAACACTTTTAGATGGTTATATAAAAATGTAGAATTATGCATAAAAAACAAAACAAACAAAAAAAACTGTGCAATATACTTAAATTACTGTAAAAGATGTCAAAATACTTTAAAAACCAAGTTTACTTCCAGTGCTCAGAGTTGCAAAATAACAAGCTTCAGAAATTATCAGATAAACAGCAAAACAAATATTTTTTGGTAACACAATGATAGTGGCTAGGCTTCATGCCTCCAGTATCAAGTCCAGATTTGCTCCTTTAAATAAAAGCACAATGAAGGGGCGGGGGGGGGGTAAAAAATCAGTTTGTTTATTTAATTTTTTTATCTTGAAGATATCACATTGTTTTTGTAGTTCTCAGAAACTGTGAATTTGTGTCTGCAGAAATAACATGCCCCTTCTTCACAGCAAAAATGTTTTAAAATAAACCATACAGAGTTGAGAAAGAGACCTTAAAAGGGACATTATAACAAAAGAAAACTGGAAAAACAAGGTCCATTTCCCATAGGAAGTGCCACAATCACATAAGCAACATTTTGGAAATGTATATAAATATTATTTCTGGATATCTTGGCTCACCCTTGCTGCACTAACCAAAGATTGTCAACCCTAATGGTGGACATCAAAGAAATAGATGTGCAGATATTGGTTCTCTGGGGTGGGCTGTCCGTGCTCCTAGATATTGCCACATCAGTATAATAGCACTTAAAAGTTAACCAGGGGAGATCCAGTAGGGCAAATTGAATGAACAGACTTGTTTCATATAGATAACATTGAGTTCATGCACGTGAATTTACCATGGAGTGAGCACAGACTGGCTAAAATGCAACTGTCAAAAGAACTGAAATAAGGGGGCAATTTGCAGAGGCTTAGATACAAGGTAATTACAGCGGTAAAATGTGTATTATAACTGTTGGTTATGCAAAACTGGGGAATTGGTAATAAAGGGATTATCTATCTTTTAAAACAAAAATTCTGGTGTCGACTGCCCCTTTAAGAGTCAGCACCAATTGCCTGAAATGCAAAAGATCTGAGATAAGGAGGCAGTCAGCAGAAGCTTAGATACAATGAAATTAGAGGCAAAAAGTATTTCTATAACACAGTGTTGGTTATGCAAAACTGGGGAATGGTAAATCAAGGGATTAGCTATCTTTTTAAACAATAACATTTTTTGATGTTTATCCCTTTAAAAGGACACTAAACCCAATTTTTTTCTTTTCGTGATTCAGATAGAGCATGACATTTTAAGCAACTTTCTAAATACATTACCCATGCTTATTAGATGGGTATTATAACAGTAGGAGATTGTAATACAAAATGTTTATGTGTAGTTAAACTTTACAATATACTATCATTATTTTAGCCCCCTTACCCGGACTCTGAAAATTGCTGGTTTTCTCAATGCAACTCAGTGGAGTTGCTATAAAGAAATGGATACAGTCATGTTTTAGCTTAAAAGGAACAGTCTACTTTTATTTATTGTTTAAAAAGAAATCTTTACTACCAATGCCCCAGCTTTGCACAACCAATATTATTTTATTAATATACTTTATAACCTCAAAATCTCTACCCATTTCTAAACCCCTGCAGGTCACCTCTTATCTCAGTGCATTATATTAGCTTTCACAGCCAGAGTGTATATATAATATAATATAACATAACAAAATGGCTTCTTCAACCAAAAGTCAGTATTCAGTTTGCACTAAGGACATCTTGAACTCTTTTGGAGAGACTGTCTTGAAGTAATCTTCTAGTATATTATACCAGGCTTCTTTCAGCACTTCCCATAGTAGTTCTTTAGATTTAGGTAGTTTTATTTCTCGCTGTCCAGGTGATCCTATACTGCCTCTATAATATTCAGGTCTGGACTTGGAGGCCAGTCCATGACTGTCTGTTTTATTAGCTGTTTCTCTCCAAATATTATTTCACTGGATTAGCTGTGTGCTTGGGATTGTTATCATGCTGAAAAATAAGGAACGGCATAATTAATTAAAACCTGACTGTATTTTTCAGCATTCATGATCCCATCAATTTAAACAATGTCGCCAACACCACTGGCAGAAATGCAGCCCCAAACCAGGACAGCCCCTCCATCATGTTTCACTTAAGGCCGCAAGCACTCATTCTTCCATCTCTCTCCAACTCTTCTTCTCACATATCGTCGACAATTGGACCCAGAAATGTCAAACTTGGATTCATCACTTCATAATACTCTCTTCCACTGATCTTCATTTCAATCTTTGTGAGAAATGACATTAATTATGGTTCCATTCAGGTTTACGAGAGCCACTTAAGAGTCAAATGATTTATAGGTCTACCTCCTTGGCAGTGTTCTGGAGAGATTCTGCCATTCTTCAGAGACTATTTTTTAAGCTGCTCTTTGCTGGAGATGTTGTGTTGATCTACCTTTCTCTTTAAAATACCTTAAAGGTGTTCAACTGAATTCAAGTCAGGCAACATACTTGGCTGGGTCATAGCTTATCACTTTTCTTCTTTAGAAACTCTTGATTTTGGCAGTGTGCTTTAGATTGTTTAAATGCTGGAACATTCCCCTTCTGCCAAGCTTCTAGAGAATGGGAGTGATCTTGTTAGCCAGTATTTTGGTATATCCAGACATTCATGCTGCCATCAATAAATGTCATCTACCCAACAACGTTTGCACTAATGCAGCCCCATATCACACTCCTACCTCTGTGTTTCACTGTTGGGACTATGCATTCACTGTGGTAGTCCTGGCCAGGTTCATGCCAAACATGCTGTACCCCATCTGAGCCAAAACAAAATATACCTTGGTCTCATCTAACCAAATAATGTGCTTCCAATATTCGTCAGGCTTATTTTCATGTTCATTAGCAAAGTTTTATCTTGCAGTTTTGTGCTGAAGAGCAAGCAAGGGTTTTATTCTTGGACACCATCCATAGAGGTCAATGTTTTGCAATGTCCTTCTGAGCTGTCACAGAAACTCAGATTTCCATTGATAACCTCTGAGCCAAGTCTGAAGCACTGGACCATCTGTTTTTCAGAGCTAGATTGTGCAAGTAGCGCTCTGTCCATGGCATCATTTTAGGACGTCTGCCACTGTGGCTCTAATTAGTGGTAATAAGGCTCGTTATATGCACCATGATTACTACTGCAACTGTATTTCAACTGAATTTTAGTTGTGTCACAGATCTTCCTGTATACTTTTCCATCTTTAAGTCTCACAATCAGAATTTAAATCCTCTGGCAATTTTTTTCCCCATGTGGAACCCTGATACAGACATGCAGTTGGACACAGCCCATAGGTCCAAAACTGAGAAAGTTCTGGTGTTCATAGGCCATTTTATAACCATGTTCATGCAATTAGGCTAATTGGAAATTACAGATGTACTCAATTTAGTTTCAGTGATCACAGGTTGGCCTACTGTGGGGCGTGTATTTTTAATATAGTAAATATAAACGGCTAGTTTTAAATTTTGACATAAGAGCAAATAACCAACTGTTCAACTGCAAGTAGTGCAGTTACTGTAAGGCGATACAATTTTGATTCATTTGACATTTAGGCGATATCGCACAGAGATAAAGAAATCACAATGCACGCCTCTCTAATTGTTGGATATGATCAGGAATTTATAAATGTCCCTAATTGGCTGCAATGAATGGGTAATTTCTAATGCATACATACTTAAAGGGAAAGTTAACACCTTGAGATTTTTATACAAACTGTTTAGTTATACATAATGAAACAATATTTTCATTATTTTGTCCTCTTCATGTACTTTGGCTCTGAAACGTGAGCAATTTCTAATTCTCAGAACTCTGAATACACCTTTCTGACTTAAAGGTTAAACCTGCTACATATCCATCCCTCATTGGCTTTATCAGATAAACAAATAACTGTATACCAACTTTATGGCCAGGGCTAGCCTTGTTTTCTCGAGACTAAAGTCTAGACTGGGCTCCTCCAAATAAGGCAAATGGTGGGTAATAATGGTAGTAAAAAGGATGTTAATTTGTTTCAAAAACATTAAGACCTGGCTGATGTGTTGCTATAGAACAACTTAACAGAAATGTCTTGTAATTACATGGTGTTTATAGCCCCTTTAACAGGTAATGATCTGTACCACTCCGGAGCCACCTGCTGCACTGTAGACTAGCAGAGTGTGCCCACGTGCCTCTGCTTAAGCTGTGCGTCTGCCTACAATATATAGAAACAGCTTTTCTGAAGACACAAAAGTAAGCTGAATCATGCATGTCACCATTTACTATGCAAAGCTGGAGAAGCTAACTTTACATATCATACGTGAGCACACAGCATAGAGGCCCACAAGTGATTTCTGCTATTCAACGGCACAATGGGCAGTAGCTTTGTGATTGGCTGTAAGGAACACATTAAAAGGGGGGGGGGTCTAGTCAGAGAATTATAAGAAGGGGATAAGCAGGACTGAGGTTTTTAAAACAATTCATAGGAGGGAAGTTCAAGTCCAAAAGGAGAATACATATATGCCTTGCAGTACTTTGCCTATCGTACTGCAAGACGCATATATACACGTCTTCGCTTCAGGAAGCTCCAGCACTCTCAGCTGTTTAGGAACTCCAGATCTTGGCTGTAACTTAAGCTTCAGGCATCTGCCGCATATGGAGGCGGAGCGTGATCGGTGCTCCGGCTCCATATGAGGGCAGATGCCTGGTCGTTACAGATGGTGCCACTGTGTATGTCACCGTCTGTAATGATCTTCTGCTGGTGCCAGCAGGAGGTGTGGGATGGGGCAGCTACACTACAAAAAAAGGGGGGGGGGAGCAGTTTCTATGTACTGGCAGACAGTTGCCAGTACCTAAGATGGCAGGTAATAGTTAGAGGTGGAAGGTTTAGAGAGCTGTTTGGGGGGGGGGGGGGGGCGGCACCTACAGTGCAGAAAATATAAAAAAAAAAAGCCTTATATCTTCATATTGGCAGACTGTCTGCCAGTACTTAAGATGGGGGTGGGGAAGGAAAAAGAGCTGTTTGGGAGGGAGGGTAATCTCTACATTAAAAAGGTACAATTATTATTATTATTTATTTATGAAGCACCATCATAAGCCGCAGCGTGGTCCACGGATAGTTAATTTAGCAGCTGCAATTAGCGGCCTTCTAATTACCACAAAGCAATGGCAAAGTCATATATGTCTGCTATTTCTTAAAGGGGATCTCAGAGAAACTTACAAACAGAAATTATTTACATACTGCACAAGCTGTATGTAAATAATTTCTGTGAGAATCCCAAAGTTTGGGGGGGGGGGGGGAATTTTTTTTTTTTTTATTTGATTGCTTTTGGCTGTGAAATGGTGGCATAAAGTATACCAAAATGAGCCTAGATCATTAACTTGGGTTGTCTACTTAAAAAAAAAAAACAAGGCTCTATTTCTGTTTAAATACACGATAGCAAAAATGCTAAAGATTCTCTGGTATTTTGGGTAAGTTTTTGTCCGATAGTCCTGGTAGTGAAAGGATTAATTACAAGTCACACTTTTTTCAGTTTCTAGTTAATTTCTAACCTTCTTACAGTCTATGTGAATTAAACCTATAACATGCATAGTACTGTGCAAGCTTGTAGCTCTATAGTATCATGGAGCCATATTGTAAGCATTTTCTCAAAGATGCCCTGAACGTGCATTTTAGTAATGTTATCTCATCTAAAATGAGCTGCCCTGTGCAGAAGACACACTGACAGCTACTTGAGTGAAAATGTAAAATATGCAAAGCTATGTGAGCCCTCTGAACAAATGAGCAGGTATTATTTTGCACAGCCCTGTACACTGTTGCCAAGGCAACATACCAGCAACATGTATTAAAGAAAATCTAAACTGCAGAAGATTGTTTGGAAATGTGTATAACACACACTACACTAATTCTTGCTCAGGGCATGTAGTAGGTTATCATGCTGTATACAAGTGATACAGCTTGTTTACTATATGCTACCAGAGGATTACTATGGCATCAGAATTATGGTGTGTGGGGGGGGGGGGGGTTACCTCCAGAGTAGGTCTTTGCTAGGAATCTCCATGCTAATGTAAAAAGTGCTGCTGCTATCCTGGTAGTTTCAGTCATAAAAAAAACACATTGCTATTAGGAATGATGAACTGTAAATAAAATACAAATCCTCAAACGGAAATTAAAACTGAACTAATTTAGATCATACAAGATATTTAAAATTGGTTAATTTTTTTGCATGAAAAGGTTAAACTTGAAACAGATTCTTTGGAATTTGAATCCAACAGAAAGTTAATGTCTGTACACTGGTTGATTGATATGCAGTACTCCCAGCTCTATTAGTTGACAGTGACACACTGTGCAAGCACAAGAGAGCAAAAAAACAAAAAAAAACCTGCGCTCACAATAACCGACTATGAACCGAATGTAGCTTGCTCCCGAGACCAGATCAGAGGGGGAGTGAGCTACATTAAGTTCAACTTTAATAGCATTAAGTGACTTTTAATCATTAAGTGATTAGACTGCACGCCCGCGAAGCGCTTATGAATACCAAGACCCGATCAAAAGAGCCTGAAGAGGAGACCAGGTAAGTCCAACTTTAATAGCATAAATCTCGCAATGCTTTTGAAAGCTGCCTCTAAGATAATGTTATATAATTGTGTACTATGTGCAGAATTCTATAACATTTTTTTAGGTTTACTGTCCCTTTAACATGACCATGTGTAAAGACCACCATTAAATATAGTCCAAGAAATATACAAGTGTGGGGATGATTTGCCTATTAACCCCATTGAGCATATATTTTTATTTTTGTAGCTTGACAAATTTGTTTCCAAAATACACACACATACATTTAGGAAGGATATCCTGTTTAGACCTACTATAAAATTTTATGCATATGCCACTGGTGATCAGCTTTTGCTCAAACAATTTGTGGACAATGAAAGGGCACAGAGTTTGTTTTGTTTTTATAACTAGAAAAGCTTAAATAAAAAATATGCATGCAAATGAAAAAAAAAATACAATCATATACAGATCTTAAAAAGACAGTAAAATTAAAATTCATTCAAGTCCTTAGAGTGTCTGTCCATCCTGACTAGAGAAAGGAATATAACAAGAGAGTGGATTCTTACATCAAAACACTAGAATATAGATCATCAGGCTTTTGATTTTCTAGTCGGTATTAGAGGCATTGCTAAATTTCAGATACACCATCTATGACGACATCATACACATTAAAAAGGGACAGAAAACCTCCAAATTTTCTTTCAGGATTTTAATAAAAAAAAAAACATAATTTATGCTTACCTGATAAATTTATTTCTCTTGTAGTGTATTCAGTCCACGGGTCATCCATTACTTATGGGATATATTCCCTTCCCAACAGGAAGTTGCAAGAGGATCACCCAAGCAGAGCTGCTACATAGCTCCTCCCCTCACATGTCATCCAGTCATTCGACCAAAACAAGACAAGAAAGGAGAAACCATAGGGTGCAGTGGTGACTGGAGTTTTAATTAAAATTTAGATCTGCCTTAAAAGACAGGGCGGGCCGTGGACTGAATACACTACAAGAGAAATAAATTTATCAGGTAAGCATAAATTATGTTTTCTCTTGTTAAGTGTATTCAGTCCACGGGTCATCCATTACTTATGGGATACCAATACCAAAGCCAAAGTACACGGATGATGGGAGGGACGAGGTAGGAACCACTGCCTGTAGAACCTTTCTCCCAAAAACAGCCTCCGAAGAGGCAAAAGTGTCAAATTTTGAAAATTTTGAAAAAGTGTGAAGTGAAGACCAAGTTGCAGCCTTGCAAATCTGTTCAACAGAGGCCTCATTCTTAAAGGCCCAGGTGGAAGCCACAGCTCTAGTGGAATGAGCTGTAATTCTTTCAGGGGGCTGCTGTCCAGCAGTCTCATAGGCTAAACGTATTATGCTACGAAGCCAAAAGTAGAGAGAGGTTGCCGAAGCTTTTTGACCTCTCCTCTGACCAGAGTACATGACAAACAGGGAAGAAGTTTGACGAAAATCTTTAGTTGCCTGTAAATAGAACTTCAGGGCAAGGACTACGTCAAAATTATGCAAAAGTCGTTCCTTCTTTGAAGAAGAATTAGGACATAATGATGGAACAACAATCTCCTGATTGATAATCCTGTTAGAAACTACCTTAGGTAAAAACCCAGGTTTAGTACGCAGAACTACCTTGTCTGAATGGAAAATCAGATAAGGAAAATCACAATGTAAGGCCGATAACTCAGAGACTCTTCGAGCCGAGGAAATAGCCATCAAAAACAGAACTTTCCAAGATAAAAGCTTAATATCAATGGAATGAAGGGGTTCAAACGGAACCCCTTGAAGAACTTTAAGAACCAAGTTTAAGCTACACAGAGGAGCAACAGTCTTAAACACAGGCTTAATCCTAGCCAAAGCCTGACAAAAAGCCTGGACGTCTGGAACTTCTGCCAGACGTTTGTGTAAGAGAATAGAAAGAGCAGAAATCTGTCCCTTTAACGAACTAGCAGATAAGCCCTTTTCTAAACCCTCTTGTAGAAAGGACAATATCCTAGGAATCCTAACCCTACTCCATGAGTAACCCTTGGATTCGCACCAATATAAATATTTACGCCATATCTTATGGTAAATTTTTCTGGTAACAGGCTTCCGTGCCTGTATTAAGGTATCAATAACTGACTCGGAGAAGCCACGCTTTGATAGAATCAAGCGTTCAATCTCCATGCAGTCAGCCTCAGAGAAATTAGATTTGGATGGTTGAAAGGACCTTGTATTAGAAGGTCCTGCCTCAGAGGTAGAAACCATGGTGGACAGGACGACATGTCCACTAGGTCTGCATACCAGGTCCTGCGTGGCCACGCAGGCGCTATCAGAATCACCGATGCTCTCTCCTGTTTGATCTTGGCAATCAGTCGAGGTAGCATCGGAAATGGTGGAAACACATAAGCCATGTTGAAGACCCAAGGGGCTGTCAGAGCATCTATCAGCGCCGCTCCCGGGTCCCTGGACCCATAACAAGGAAGCTTGGCGTTCTGGCGAGACGCCATGAGATCCAGATCTGGTTTGCCCCAACGATGAATCAGTTGAGCGAAGACCTCCGGATGAAGTTCCCACTCCCCCGGATGAAGTCTGGCGACTTAGAAAATCCGCCTCCCAGTTCTCCACGCCTGGGATGTAGATCGCCGACAGGTGGCAAGAGTGAGACTCTGCCCAGCGAATTATCTTTGAGACTTCCAACATCGCTAGGGAACTCCTGGTTCCCCCTTGATGGTTGATGTAAGCCACAGTCGTGATGTTGTCCGACTGAAATATGATGAACCTCAGAGTTGCTAACTGAGGCCAAGCTAGAAGAGCATTGAATATTGCTCTCAACTCCAGAATATTTATTGGGAGGAGTTTCTCCTCCTGAGTCCATAATCCCTGAGCCTTCAGGAAGTCCCAGACTGCACCCCAACCTAGAAGGCTGGCATCTGTTGTTACAATCGTCCAATCTGGCCTGCGAAAGGTCATACCCTTGGACAGATGGACCCGAGAAAGCCACCAGAGAAGAGAATCTCTGGTCTCTTGGTCCAGATTTAGCAGAGGGGACAAATCTGAGTAATCCCCATTCCACTGACTTAGCATGCATAATTGCAGCGGTCTGAGATGCAGGCGCGCAAATGGCACTATGTCCATTGCCACTACCATTAAGCCGATTACTTCCATGCACTGAGCCACTGACTGGCATGGAATGGAGGACACGGCAAGCATTTAGAAGTTTTGATAACCTGGACTCCGTCAGGTAAATTTTCATCTCTACAGAATCTATAAGAGTCCCTAGAAAGGAGACTCTTGCGAGTGGCGATAGAGAACTCTTTTCCACATTCACTTTCCACCCATGCGACCTCAGAAATGCCAGAACTATCTCTGTATGAGACTTGGCCATTTGAAAGCTTGACGCCTGTATCAGGATGTCGTCTAGATACGGAGCCACCGCTATGCCTCGCGGTCTTAGAACCGCCAGAAGTGAGCCCAGAACCTTTGTAAAGATTCTCGGGGCCGTAGCCAACCCGAAGGGAAGAGCTACAAACTGGTAATGCCTGTCTAGAAAGGCAAATCTTAGGTACCGATAATGATCTTTGAGAATCGGTATATGAAGGTAGGCATCCTTTAAGTCTACTGTGGTCATGTATTGACCCTCTTGGATCATGGGTAGTGGTTCGAATAGTTTCCATTTTGAATGATGGAACTCTTAGGAATTTGTTTAAGATTTTTAGGTCCAAGATTGGTCTGAAGGTTCCCTCTTTCTTTTACTCAGATTTGAGTAAAACCCTTGCCCTTGTTCCGTCCGCGGAACTGGGTGGATCACCCCCATTACTAAGAGGTCTTGCACACAGCGTAGGAATGCCTCTCTCTTTATTTGGTTTGCTGATAACCTTGAAAGATGAAATCTCCCTTGTGGAGGAGAAGCTTTGAAGTCC
This sequence comes from Bombina bombina, assembly GCF_027579735.1. Classification (NCBI taxonomy): domain Eukaryota; kingdom Metazoa; phylum Chordata; class Amphibia; order Anura; family Bombinatoridae; genus Bombina; species Bombina bombina. The sequence continues at coordinate 213,469,657 of NC_069507.1, forward strand.
AGAAGATATCCCTGAGATATGATCTCCAACGCCCAGGGATCCTGGACATCTCTTGCCCAAGCCTGGGCGAAGAGAGATAGACTGCCCCCCACTAGATCCGTTTCCGGATAGGGGGCCCTCTCTTCATGCTGTCTTAGGGGCAGAAGTAGGCTTTCTGGCCTGCTTGCCCTTGTTCCAGGGCTGGTTAGCTTTCCAGCCCGTCTGTAACGAGCAACAGGTCCTTCCTGTTTTGGAGCGGAGGAAGTTGATGCTGCTCCTGCCTTGAAGTTACAAAAGGCACGAAAATTAGACTGTTTGGCCTTTGATTTGGCCCTGTCCTGAGGAAGAGTATGACCCTTACCTCCAGTAATGTCAGCAATAATTTCTTTCAAGCCGGGCCCGAATAAGGTCTGCCCTTTGAAAGGAATATTAAGCAATTTAGATTTAGAAGTCAAGTCAGCTGACCAGGATTTAAGCCATAGCGCTCTGCGTGCCTGGATGGCGAATCCGGAGTTCTTAGCCGTTAGTTTGGTTAAATGTACAACGGCATCAGAAACAAATGCATTAGCTAGCTTAAGTGCTTTAAGCTTGGCCATAATCTCATCCAATGGAGCTGTGCGAATGGCCTCTTCCAGAGACTCAAACCAGAATGCCGCAGCAGCAGTGACAGGCGCAATTCATGCAAGGGGCTGTAAGATAAAACCTTGTTGAACAAACATTTTCTTAAGGTAACCTAATTTTTTATCCATTGGATCCGAAAAAGCACAACTATCCTCCACCGGGATAGTGGTACGTTTAGCTAAAGTAGAAACTGCTCCCTCCACCTTAGGGACCGTCTGCCATAAGTCTCGTGTGGTGGCGTCTATTGGAAACATTTTTCTAAATATCGGAGGAGGGGAAAAGGGCACACCGGGTCTATCCCACTCCTTGCTAATAATTTCTGTAAGCCTTTTAGGTATAGGAAAAACGTCAGTACACACCGGTACCGCAAAGTATCTATCCAACCTACATATTTTCTCTGGAATTGCAACCGTGTTACAATCATTCAGAGCCGCTAATACCTCCCCTAGCAATACACGGAGGTTCTCAAGCTTAAATTTAAAATTAGAAATCTCTGAATCCGGTCTCCCTGGATCAGATCCGTCACCCACAGTATGAAGCTCTCCGTCCTCATGTTCTGCAAATTGTGACGCAGTATCAGACATGGCTCTCACATCATCAGCGCGCTCTGTCCTTAACCCAGAGCTATCGCGCTTGCCTCTTAATTCAGGCAATTTAGATAATACCTCTGACATAACAGCAGCCATGTCTTGCAAAGTGATTTGTATGGGCCTCTCTGATGTACTTGGCGCCACAATATCACGCGTCTCCTGAGCGGGAGGCGAAGGTACTTACACGTGAGGAGAGTTAGTCGGCATAACTTCCCCCTCGTTGTCTGGTGATAATTTCTTTACAGATATAAATTGACTTTTATTCAAAGTGACATCAATACATTTAGTACACATATTTCTGTGGGGCTCCACATTGGCCTTCAAACATAGTGAACAAACAGATTCATCTGTGTCAGACATGTTTAAACAGACTCGCAATGAGACTAGCAAGCTTGGAAAATCCTTTCAAATAAATTTACAAGCAATATAAAAAACGTTACTGCGCCTTTAAGAAGCACAAAAAATCGTCACAGTTGAAATAACAATGAACCAAATCAGTTATAGCAACCAAATTTTCACAGTAAATGTATTAAGTTAGCAGAGCATTGCACCCACTAGCAAATGGATGATTAACCCCTTAATACCCAAAAACGGATAATCAATTTAACAATTAACGTTTTTATCACAGTCAAACACACTGTCACAGGCCTGCTGTGACTGATTACCTCCCTCAAAATGAATTGTGAAGACCCCTGAGCTCTCTAGAGACATCCTGGATCAAGGAGGAAGAAGCAGGAAGACTGAAACTGAATTTTTACTGCGCAAAAAAGTGCTAAAATAGGCCCCTCCCACTCATATTACAACAGTGGGAAACCTCAGTTAACCGTTTCTATGTAGAAATAAACGACAGCCATGTGGAAAATCATGCCCCAAAAGATTTATCAACAAAGTACCTCACAAAAAACGAACAACATGCCAGTAAACGTTTTAAACATGCACTTTAAAAGTTAGGTAGTGTTATTAATAAGCCTGCTACCAGTCGCTTCTACTGCAGTTAAGGCTCATACATTACTTCAGTATTAACAGTATTTTCTTAGTCAAATTCCATTCCTTAGAAAATTACTTATTGTACATACATTCATCAGCCTGATACCAGTCGCTACTGCATTTAAGGCTGTACTTACATTACATCGTATCAGTAGTATTTTCTTAGTCAATTCCATTCCTTAGAAAAATAATTTACTGCACATACCTTGTTTGCAGGATTCCCCACACGCTATTCCCTTTCTGAAAGTTACCCCACTCCTCAGAATGTGCGAGAACAGCCAGTGGATCTTAGTTACTTCTGCTAAGATCATAGAAAACGCAGGCAGATTCTTCTTCCAAATACTGCCTGAGAACAAACAGCACACTCCGGTGCCATTTAAAATAACAAACTTTGATCTGAAGAAATAATACTAAGTATAAAAAACACCACAGACCCTCTCACAACGTCTTATATAGTTGAGTTGCAAGAGAATGACTGGATATGACAATGTGAGGGGAGGAGCTATGTAGCAGCCTCCTGCTTGGGTGATCCTCTTGCAACTTCCTGTTGGGAAGGGATATATCCCAATAAAGTAATGGATGAACCGTGGACTGAATACACTTAACAAGAGAAAAAAAAACATACAATTTTAAATAACTTTCTAAATTACTTCTATTATCATATTTGCTTAAAGGGACAGTCAAGTCCAAAAAAAAACTCTCATGTTTCAAATAGGGCATGTAATTTTAAACAATTTTCCAATTTACTTTTATCACCAATTTTGCTTTGTTCTCTTGGTATTCTTAGTTGAAAGCTAAACGTAGGAGGTTCATATGCGAATTTCTTAGACCTTGATGGTCGCCTCTAATCTAAATGCATTTTGATAGTTTTTCACCACTAGAGGGCATTAGTTCACGTGTTTCATATAGATAACATTGAACTCGTGCACGTGAATTTACCATGGAGACAGCTCTGATTGGCTAAAATGCAAGTCAGTCAAAAGAACTGAAATAAGGGGACAGTCTGCTGAGGCTTAGATACAAGGTAATTACAGAGGTAAAACGTGTATTATTATAACTGTGTTGGTTATGCAAAACTAGGGAATGGGTAATTAAGGGATTATCCATCTTTTAAAACAACAAAAATTCTGGTGTTGACTGTCCCTTTAATTATCTTGATATCCTTTGCTGAAAGAACAACATTGCACTACTGGCAGCTAACTGAACACATCTAGTTAGCCAATCACGAAACAAATGTGTGCAGGCACCAATTAGCAGTAGCTCCCACTAGTGTAGGATATGTGCGTATTATTTTTAAACAAGGGATACCAAAAGAATGAAGCACATTTGAAAACAGAAGTGAATTTAAAAGTGGCTTAAACTTGCATGCTCTACCTGAATAATGCAGGTTTCATTTTTCTATCCCTTTAACATATTCAGGATTATGCCAGGTCTCCAGTGAACACAAAAAATATGTATAAATAATAACAACAACAACTTTACACTTTGCCAAGTTAAATTATAGCAACAGCAAACAAAGGTATGTTGCAATGTTTGATTTTTTTAACCATGCTTAAATATTTTTATGAGTATATGTCTGTCCCTTTAAATGTAGATCTCCTTGAAAGTTGTTGTACAACATTTTAGCATTCAGTTCTTGTGTTGAGTTCTGAGGCAACAAGACTAAAGTGTTAAGCTATTTGAAGATCAAGTTAGTTTCTCAGAACTCATTGGCGGCAGGAAAATCAGCCACAGCTTGTCATCTTGTGATCACATCGCTCTGTTGAAACATCTTCCACTGATGTCCTATGCTTGAACGATCCACAGTGCATACCAATCCTGAAATGCTTTGGAAAGATTTTAAAACTGTCTCTGCCAAATACAATTATCAAGGAAAAAAAAAAACAAAAAAACGGAACAGTCTCTATAAAGTGGATAAACCAGTTCATAGCGACATTAACAGATTACGGCACCCAGTCATATAGACATAATATTACTTCTAAACATGGGTCACAAGAAAAGCTTTTAAATCTCATTTTGTAGAGAATTTAGGAACAGACAAGTGTTCTGAAAACCGACGTGAGGGAGAACACAGTAAGGTCTAGGACTATTACTGTATGTGTAAAAAATATCATCAGGGGGGTCATCAGTCAATGAGTGAACTAGACGTAACAGATTCTTTAACATATAAATTTATTCAGGGGCATTTAAAAATACATATTTCAATTTAGAATTGAGAACAATAAATAATGAAAAGACAGATTAAAGCGTTCTATTTGTAGAATCATTCTACTAGAATGTATAAAATGTTTAATTATATCTAGCAAAACAACTATGCAATATACTCTTCATATATTTATTTTGCCCCTTTTCCTGTAATAGTGAAACATTTTAGGCTTACCAATTCCTGTTAGAAACTGGAAGCACAGATATTCAACACAGCCATTTGCTACACATTTTAGTGGCTCATTCATATAATGTTCCAAATTGGCCCTTAGAAGAGAGGGAAAAACTAGGTTTACAACATGGATCTCCCCACAGCTTTAGACACTAAAACTTTTATATTAATAGAAGAGTCAGTCTCTCTTCTCTCTCTCTCTTTTTTTTTTTTTTTTTAACTTAACTGAATGACAGAACTGAGAGAATACTTCCAAATGACAGATGAATGGTGGACTGCCAACTTTTGAGCTGTAAACAGAGGCAGAAAGAGTTGTGTGTGTGGGGGGGAGAGAGAATTCTGTTCTAAAAGGACCACCAAGACTTCCAAGTTACCTCCCCAGTTAGGAATTATCTTAAAATCTACTTTTGATATGGACAGACATTGGAGTCATAAATTAAGTTTATATCAGAAAGCTCTCAATATGGATGTGAGCTAACACGACTGATGTTACTGCCAATTACTACAATACTGGTGGGACTAGGCTGACCTGCTGAACTGGGGATAGAAAGTAAAACAGGTTTATATGTGCGCTAAAAAGCTCAAGGGAATAGTGCTTTATAATTTATCCAATCTTAAATCTAATGAAACTTCAATTTATGGTATAAAATGTCCTAAAATATAATTATGCTTTATTTTAAAAAATAACCTTTGTATTCATTTCATATATCAATAATACTGTAATATACACCAACTATACAAACACTCTAAAAAAAACACTGTGCTTTAAAAATATTATAAATAAATATGACTGGTCATATACCTATGCTTTACTTATAAAAATATTTTTTTGCAACCACCTTTTATCTTCAAATAATTGATACTCAGATACAGGTTAAGCGTCCCCTTTATATTATTGGTGCTATGATTTAGGTAAGCGTCCCTTTACAGTATTTTATATATGAAATTAATAACAGGTTATTTATTAAAATAAAGCCACTAATTATATTTGAAAATTTTTATACCCATAATTTGAAGTTTCATTCAAATCTCCCTACACAACGTGGTAGGAAGATTGTATTTATACTTTGTCGGTTTTCACTGATGTCCAGCCCTGGCACCGTAGAGAGTTGACAGCATCAGAGGAGATCTGTTCCTGCTTGATGGTGTCAAGGACCACCAATATCATCTCATGGACCACTGGTTGCGACCGCTGGTTTAGAGTAAACCAAGGTAGGCTGATAGTTGCTTAGGAGGTTGCACATGTCTATTGCAGTCTATGGCAGCAGTGTTTGTAACTGGAGATTAGAAACTGGAGGGGAAACTGCAGACCCCAATAACAGGTAATCCTTACTAAATATACACCTGCACAATGCTCTCTATATCCCTTCTGATCTTTCTGTCTGCCATCTTCCCTAAAACTCACTGCATGCCCCTTATAACATCAATAATCCCCACACACTATCCTTATCTCTCCCTCCCCTCCTCTCATCCCCTATGCTGTCCTCTCATGAACTACTCTGTTTCCTTAGCAATACTTCCCCCATCTAACTCTCCTGTGTCTAGTCATACCCACTCCTACAAGTCTCACTCTCACCTTCTGTCACTCTCACTGTACTACTGCTTGCTGCTGGTGACATCTCTCCCTAACCCTGGCCCCTATAACAATCACCACACTCATACACTCTCGCTCAGTCCCCCCACAATACAAACTCAAGGTCACGCGATCCCAACAAATCTCATCTCATTAACACACAGCGCTTATCCCCTCTCTTTTTTTGTGCCCTCTGGAATGCACGCTCTGTCTGTAACAAACTTACAACTGTTCACGACCTGTTTGTTTCTAACACTTTCAATCTTCTAGCAATTACTGAAACCTGGCTTTCTTCCTCTGACACTGCTTCCATTGCTGCTGTAACGCATGGCGGTCTCCACTTTAGCCCACACACCTAGGCCAGGTGAGAGACATGGTGGCGGTGTTGGAATCTTACTGTCCCCCTCCTGCTCCTATCAGCACCTCCATCCTCATCCATCTCTCTCCTTCTCCTCCTTTGAAGTCCATTGCATCCGCATTTTTCTCCCCCCTCTCCCTCAAGGTGGCCGTTCTCTATCGCCCCCCTGGACCAACCTCCCAATTCCTCGACAACTTTGCTGCCTGGCTTTCTCATTTTCTCTCTACAAATACACCTGCTCTAATCCTAGAGGACTTCAACATCCCCATTGATAACCCATTCTCTCACTCACAAACTCCTTTAGTCATTCACAATCCACCCTATTCCTACTCACCGTGATGGACACTCTTGATCTGGTATTCTCCTACCTCTGCTCCCCTTCGGATGTCACCTGTCGCCCATTTCCCATCACAGACCACCATCTGCTCACCTATAATCTCAATGTACAGGCTAAACCTATTTCTACCCCCCCGCCTCCGGCACCTGTAGAAATCTGCACACTGTGGATCCTCTCCAACTTTCTAAACCTTATTCAAAAACGCCTTCCCCACATTTCCATGGTATCCTGCCCTGACCTTGCTACAAAGCCACTATAACAATACTCTCCTCTGCACTCGACACCCTTGCTCCTCCACAAATACGCAAAACCAGACATCGTCAGCTCCAGCCCTGGCACTCTCAGCAAAACACGCTATCTACAAAAATGCTCCCTTGCTGCCTGAACGTGCCTGGGGGAAATCCCGCTCTGAACCCGATTTCCTACACTATAAGTCCATTCTTTATTCTTACTCCTCTGCCCTTCACTTAGCCAAGCAAAACTACGTCTCTTCTCTCATATCTTCTCACTCCTCAAACCTTAACGTCTCTTCTCCACTTTCAACACTCTCCTCTATCCACCTGCACCACCCCCCTCATCTGACTTTAGTGCTCAAGACTTGGCAAACTACTTTTTCAACAAAACACCATCAGAAGTAACAGCCCACCACAAGACTGCAACCTTTCATCTCGGCACACGGTCACCCCCTCCAACACTCTCAGTACCTTCCCCCCAACCACTGAGAATGAAGTGAGTTCCCCATTATCTTCCTCACACATCACTACCTGCCCCCTTGACCCCTATCCCTTCACATCTATACCTTCTCTGTCCTCTACCCTCACCCCAGCTCTTACTCACATATTCAACCGATCCCTTACTACTGGTTCATTTCCATCATCCTTCAAACATGCAAAGGTCACCCCCCATCCTCAAAAAACCCTCCCTCAACCCCAATTCTCCTGCAAACTACCGCCCCATATCACTACTTCCGCTAGCTTCTAAAGTCCTGGAAAAACTAGTTTTCGATCGCCTAACACACTTCCTATCCTCCAACTCATTGCTTGACCCCCTGCATCTGGCTTCCGTCCACAACACTCAACTGAGACTGCCCTAATCAAGGTTACTAACGATCTTCTTTCTGCTAAAAAACAATGGCCTCTATTCTATACTTATCTTACTTGACCTGTCTGCTGCCTTTGACACTGTTGACCATCCCCTCCCTCCTACGGACTCTCAGCTCCCTTGGGCTCTGTGACATTGCCTTCTCCTGGATCCACTCTTATCTCTCTAATAGGTCCTTTTCTGTCTCATTTGCTGGCAACTCATCCTCTCCATTGCCTCTGTCAGTTGGAGTACCTCAAGGCTCTGTTTCTAGGCCCTCTACTCTTCTCTAATTATACTTCCCTCACTGGGTAAACTTATTAGTAGCCATGGCTTCAAACTATCACCTCTATGCTGATGATACTCAGATCTACCTATCCACCCCCTGCACTCTCTCCTTCTGTCCTTTCCCACATCAGCGACTGCTTATCTGGCATTTCTTCCTGGATGGCCCTCTCACCACCAAAAAAAAATCAAACATGTCCAAGACTGAGCTTCTTCTAATTCCCCAACTAATTCTACTCCAGTTCCTAACTTTACTATCACTGTCGGTGACACCACTCCCCATCCCCCCAAGTCCGCTGCCTAGGAGTTACACTCGACTCCAATCTGTCCTTCATACCCCACATCCAATCGCTACGCAATATCTCCAAAATTCGTCCTTTTCTGAGTGCTGAAACTACTAAACAGCTAATCCATTCCCTAGTAATTTCCCCGGCTTGACTACTGTAACAACCTACTAACAAACCTACTAACTGGCCTTCCTCTCTCCCCCTTCAATCCATCCTAAATGCCCTCTGCTAGGCTAATTCCCCTCTCCCGACACTCTGTATCTGCCGCACCCCTCTGTGAGTCCCCTTCACTGGCTCCCCATTCAGAGCAGAATTAAATTCAAAATTCTCACTCTGACCTACAAAGCCCTTACTAATGCAGCCCCCCCCCATACCTGTCCTCACTCATCAACAAATATAGTCCAGCCTGTCCCCTAAGATCCAACAACCATCACCTCCTCTCATGCTAGACTACAGGACTTCTCTCGTGCGGCACCAACCCTATGGAACGCACTTCCTCGAGCTGTCAGACTTTACCCCAACCTCCCCTCCTTTAAACGCTCCCTAAAGACATTCTTGTTCAGGGAAGCCTATAACCAAATCAGTAACTAATGAACTCCACTTGCCTAATAGTTGCCCTCATCTAACTTCACACTAACATCATTCCCACCTTTGCAGTCCCCACCTCCTGTTTCTCACCCTCCTACCCATTTAGATTGTAAGTTCCCACGGGAACAGGGCTCCCAATTCCTCCTGTAATTGTTTGTTAAATTTTGGCTGGTGTCTCATATTGTACTGTCCTTTTATCTTTGTTACCTATGAACAGCGCTGCGGAATCTGTTGGCGCTTTATAAATAATAATAATAATAATAATAATAATTAACATTGCAATAATCAATGTTGCAAACACCACTGCCAGATAGCTAAATACATGCTCTTGAGTTCAACCATAGAATTACTATTTAAATAAATTAGAAGTTTTTTAACCCCTTAAGGACCAACAACGTACGCCGTACATTCTCAAAAAAAAAATACAGTTAACGACCAAGGATGTACGGCGTAGGTGTTGGAAAGCGGTGGAAATCGGTCCTGATCGCTTCCAGCCGCTTTCCGGTTATTGCAGAGATGCCTCAATAACGAGGCATCCTGCAATAACCTCTCTGCACTGGACATCGATGGCTGCAATCGTTGGTGAGTGGGCGGCCATCTTGGTTGGGGTGGGCAAGGACGAGCGTGCATGGGGGGGGGTGCGAACCGCTACACTACAGAAAAATTTAATGTTAATAAGTGGGAGAAAGGGGGGAGGAAATGCATATAAAAATTATCTAAGGGATCCGGGGGGGGGGGGGGGAAGCTACACTACGGAAAAAAAAAATTAAAAAAAATCTATTTCATTGTAAACTGGGTACTGATAAGGTAGAGGGGGGAGGGTAATCCTACACAGCAGCATAATGTAAATATAATAATAAGAAAAAAAAAAAAAAGATCTTATTTTAGTATTGGCAGACTTTCTGCCAGTACTTAAGATGGCGGGGACAATTGTGTGGTGGGGGAGGGAAGAGAGCTGGTTTGGGAGGGATCAGGGGGTGTGCTGTGTCAGGTGGGAAGCTGATCTCTACACTAAAGCTAAAATTAACCCTGCAATCTCCCTACAAGCTACCTAATTAACCCCCTTCACTGCTAGACATAATACACGTGTGGTGCGCAGCGGCATTTAGCAGCCTTCTAATTACCAAAAAGCAACGCCAAAGCCATATATATCTGCTTTTTCTGAACAAAGGGGATCCCAGAGAAGCATTTACAACCATTTGTGCCATAATTGCACAAGCTGTTTGTAAATAATTTCAGTGAGAAACCTAAAGTTTGTGAAAAAGTGAACGATTTTTTTTTTTTTTTTTTATTTTTTTTTATATATAACAAGATGGGCCTAGATCAATATTTCGGGATGTCAAAAAAAAAAAATTATATATATATATATATATATATATATATATATATATATATATATATATATATATTATATATAAATAGCAAAGTGCTACTTGTATTTATTGCCCCTAGAACTTGCAAAAAAAGCAAAGAACATGTAAACATTCGGTACAGGTATACCCCGCTCAACAGCGGGGTTAGGGACCGGAGCCCCGCTGTAAAGTGAAAACCGCCTTAACGTGAAACAAGGCATTTTTAGCTTTCTTTTCAGTGTTTAAAATCTTGAAAACATGTTTGAAACTAACATATATTAGGGGGTGCAATTGTGCTACGTTCAGTTTAACACTAGCACAGCAAGTATTCAATTAGTATTCAATAAACACTGTACATGTAAAATTGTGACAATTACTGTAGTAAAATTTGCCAGACTATAGCACTGAGGACACAGATTGCACTGCAATGCTATAAACAGAGTGAACTAAGCATAACAAAATGGTTGGCCATTCACTTTTCTAGCAATCTCACGAAGATTACAGCACTGTTTCAAAAATCCTTGGAGGTTGAACTTCAGCTCCACAAAGCTCTGTATTAGCGAATCGCTGTAAAGTGAAGCGCTGTAAAGTGAGGTATACCTGTATTTCTAAACTCAGGACTTCAAACCTATTCAGAATGGGTGTTTTTTGGTGGTTGCATTTGTGTAACAGATTTTGGGGGTTAAAGTTAGAAAAAGTGTGTTTTTTTTCTCATTTCCTCATAATTTTTTATACCTTAGCTCCTCACGAACTAATCTCTATTTTACATTCTATGTCCCTAAACTGCACCACCTCACAGAAATGTCCCCCACTGCTATAAATCTCATTCTCACTACTCATTACCCTTTCCATCTTGATGCTATTAGCATCAGGTGACATCTCTCCAAACCCTGGGCCCACCCTCATTCCCACCACTACCCCAATCTTGCACTCCATATAGAAACTGTAATAAAAGCAACACACATAACCTCATTTCCATCCAATGCATCCCACACGCATACACTCCTTTCACCTGCGCACTAAGGAACTCTCGCTCTGTCTGCAACAAACTTACAGCAATTCATGTCCTGTTTATATCAAATGCTTTCACCATTTTAGCAATTACAGAAACCTGGCTATCTCCTTCTGACACTGTTTCCATTGCTGCTCTCACACACGGTGGCCTTCACTTTAGCCATACCCCTAGGCAAGGTGAGAAACGTGGCGGCGGTGTTGGCATCCTGCTCTCCCCCTCCTGCACTTATCAATACCTACCTCCAATCCCCATCTCTTTCCTTTTCCTCCTTTGAAGTCCACTGTATTCGTCTGTTCTCCCCCCCTATCCCTAAAAGTGGCAGTCGTCTATCGCCCTCCTGGACCAACCTCACAATTCTTTGACAACTTCGCTGCCTGGCTTCCTCACTTTCTCTCTTCAAATATACCAACCCTAATTCTTGGGGACTTCAACATTCCCATTGACAACCCATCTGCCCCTGCTGCCTCTAAACTTCTTTCACTCACATCCTCCTTCGGTCTCTCACAATCCCCCCCATTCCCGACTCACCGTGATGGACACTCCATCGACCTGGTATTTTCCTACCTCTGCTCTATATCTGACACCACCTGTCGCCCTTTTCCCATTTCAGACCATCACTTGGTCAGCTATAATATTAATGCAACAGCTAAAACCCACTTCTCCATCACGCCCCCGCACCTGTAGAAATACCACATGCTGTGGATCCGCTCCAATTTTCAAAAATCATTGAAAATCTCCTCCCTCACACCTCCACTATAACCTGCCCTGATCTCGCTACAGCCCACTATAACAAAACTCTCTATCTGCGTTAAACACACTTGCCCCCTCCCCAGCTGCGCAAAAACACCACGCCGTCAGTTACAGCCCTGGCATGCTCAGCAAACACGCTATTTGCAAAAATGCTCCCGTACTGCTGAGCGTGTCTGGAGGAAAAACTCACTCTGAACCTGATTTCATACACTATAAGTTTATTCTTCGTTCATACACTTCCGCCCTTCACTTAGCCAAACAAACTTACTTCTCTTCTCTCATATCTACTCTTTCCTCAAACCCTAAACGACTCTTCTCACCTTTAACTCTCTCCCTCTACCCCACCTGCTCCACCACCCCCGCCTGTCTTTAGTGCTCAAGACCTGGCTGACTACTTTTTAAACAAAACACATACTATCCGAAGCAACATCCCAACACCAACCTGCAATACTCCAACAACAGGCCCAATTACTCCCTCTGCCACCCTCTGTAACTTCCATCCAACCACTGAGAATGAAGTTTCTTCCTTACTATCTTCCTCACGCCTCACTACCTGCCCACCTCAACCCTATCCCTTCCCATCTAATTGCCTCCCTATCTTCCCACCCTCACTCCTGCTCTTACCCACATCTTCAACCTATCTCTCCTCTACCGGCTCATTCCCATCTTCTTTCAAACACGCAAAAAGTCACTCCCATACTCAAATAACCCTCCCTCGACCCTAATTCTCCTGAAAGCTACCACCCCATATCACTGCTTCCACTAACATCAAAACTCCTTGAAAAATTAGTTTACAATCGCCTAACCCACTTCCTGTCCGCCAACTCCTTGCTTGACCCACTGCAATCCGGATTCCGCCCCAAAACACTCAACTGAGACTGCCCTTACCAAGGTCACAAACGATCTTCTCTCTGCTAAAAATATTGGCCACTACTCTATACTCATCTTACTTGACCTCTCAGCTGCCTTCGACACAGTTGACCACCCCCTCCTCCTACAGACCCTTAGCTCTTTTTGGCCCTCTGTGACACTGCTCTTTCCTAGATTCACTCCTATCTTTCTCACAGGTCCTTTTTCTGTGTCACTTGCCGGCGACTCCTCCTCTCCTATGCCTCTGTCTGTTGGAGTACCTCAAGGATCTGTTCTGGGTCCTCTACTCTTCTCCATCTACTACTTCTTCGCTAGGTAAACTTATCAATAGTTATGGTTTCAAATATCACCTCTATGCTGATGACACCCAGCTCTACCTTTCCACCCCATGCTCTCTCTCCCTCTGTCCTCTCTCATGTCAGCAACTGCTTATCTGGTATTTCTTCCTGGATGGCCTCTCACCACCTAAAGATTAACATGTCCAAGACTGAGCTCCTCCTTATCCCCCCCTCAAGCTTTACGCCGACTTCTGACTTCTCTATCCCTGTTGACGGCATCACCATTCCCCATCGCCCCAAGTCCGCTGCCTCGGAGTCACACTTGACTCAAACTTATCCTTCATCCCCCCATATCCAATTGCTTTCTACATCCTGCCGCAATCATCTACGCAATATTTCTAAAATTCGCCCTTTTCTGAGCGCTGAACACAACAAGCAAATAATCCACTCCCTTGTTATCTCCCGACTTGACTACTGCAACAACCTACTCGCTGGCCTTCCTCTTTCCCGCCTCTCCCCCCTTCAATCCATCCCTAAATGCCTCTGCCAGGCTGATCCACCTTTCCCGTCGAACTGTATCTGCTGCACCTCTCTGTGAGTCCCTTCATTGGCTCCCCATTCACAGCAGAATAAATTCAAAATTCTCACCCTTACATACAAAACTCTCACCAACACAGCTCCCCTCTACCTATCCTCTCTAATACACAAGTATACTCCAGCCCGCCCACCAAGAACCAACAATGACCTGCTCCTTGCATCCGCAACTATCACCTCCTCTCATGCTAGACTGCAGGACTTCTGTCGTGCAGCACCTACCCTCTGGAACACTCTCCCTCGTGCTGTCAGGCTTTGCCCTAATCTTTCTTCCTTTAAATGCTCCCTGAAGACTTTTCTGTTCAGAGAAGCCTACCACCCAACTCAATAATAAATTAATTTCACTTACCTAATATTTCCCTCATCTAACTCTGTATTAACATCCTTCTCATTCTTGCAGTCCTCACCTCCTGTTTCCTAACCTCCTACCCTTCTAGATTGTAAGTTCCCACGGGAATAGGGCCCTCAATCCCTCCTGTATGTGTTTGTAAATTTTGTCCTGTATCTTACAAGTCTTGTATTGTTTTATTTAAATGAATTGTATCCCATGGACAGCGCTGCGGAATAAGTTGGCGCTTAATAAAATAATAATAATAATAATAATAATAATAATAATAATATTTTTAGAAAGTCCATTTAATGGCGAGAAAAACGGTATATAATGTGTGGGTACAGTAAATGAGGAAAATTTACAGCTAGTAGGCCAAATGACAAAATGTAAAGGATATAAAAGTCAACATTAAAAAAATGTCAGTGTTGACACAGAAGTGAATTTAAAAGTTAAAATTACATGCTATTATCAAAATTTACTATGATCTCATCATATCCATTGTTGAAGAGCAAATATACATATCTGCAGCACAGCACTACTTGGAGCTAGTCAGATTAGTGGCTACACACATTTGCAGGGATTAAAACATATGTTATATACAGGCAATAGTGCAATAATAAAATGGTGTAACATACTTGAGCAGTATTTGTTTGCATTGTATGTCAAAAAATAACAGGTGTGGAGGGAATAAAATCCGATTGAGATGGGGGGGGTTTTCGCTCTTCTTCTGTACAGACCGATGACATACAGAGAACAAATAATACTACTTTGTTCCCATGACAATATATATCAGATACATGTTAAATAACCAGGTGCCTGTGTTCTGATAACACCACAAGAGGTACGAAGCAGGGTTCATGATTATCAAAAAAAAAAAAAAAAAAAAAAGGTATGAACTGCAATTGGGTGCGGTTAGCGTGGTAGCTAGAGAATGACAAATCCACAAATATACTATAATTTGAATGGCATATCACCATAATTACAGGGAAGTCAAAATTAAAACTTCAATCATTTTATTATAAAAGTTTATTACTTTTACATTCAGAATTGATTGGTATGTTTTGTTTAGCACACCTTTTATAGAGATTAATAATCCTTTAATATGGTCACTTTATTTGCCAAACTTATTACTTGGAGCATTGCAGACACACATGTAAAAGGTAATTAGAAATCAGTCTCAATTTAACAGCGTTCTCCCCAGCACCTATTTAATGGGCACACCACCAGGCTGATTTTACTGACCACCGAGCCAAAATTTAAGATAATATTAAGATAAAAAGTAGCTGCTATTTTATGTTTATTGTTCAAATGATCATTAAATCAATTTATGTTAAATTACACGGCCCTGTCCAGGACAATTTTAAAAACTCCACGCAGCTGGTAAAATACCACTCAGACATAGCAGGTGCGAGCTGCACTTAAAGGGACACTGAACCCAAATTTTTTCTTTCGTGATGCAATTTTAAGAACCTAATTTACTCCTATTATCAAATTTTCTTCATTCTCTTGGTTTCTTTATTTAAAATGCAAAAATGTAAGTTTAGATGCCCATTTTTGGTGAACAACCTGGGTTGTCCTTGCTGATTGGTGGATTAATTCAACCGACCAATAAAAAAAGTGCTGTCCAGAGTACTGAACCCAAAAAAAAAAAAAAACTTAGATGTCTTCTCTTGCTATCTTTATTTGAAAAAGAACGAAGAAAAAAATAATAGGAGTAAATTAGAAAGTTGCTTAAAATCGCATGCTCTTTGAATTACAAATGAAAAAATTTGGATTCAGTGTCCCTTTAATGTAATGGCGCAGTAGGGCCGGGCTGTGACTAGACAGCTGGCCAGATGCGCTCTGAGGGAAAAACCAGACCCGCTCAGTAGAGCACAGAGGGCGGGTCTGAAAAAAGCCCTCTTTTTAAAAAAAATCCAGCGGCAATATTAGGTTGTATAAAGCTAGCACTAATATAATGTTAAATAATTCTGCACTATGTGCAGAATTATATAACATTATTTTCTAGGTTTACTGGCCCTTTAAGCTTTCATAATACATTTGCATGAAGCATTTAACAGATTATTTATTCTCAGTTTTGCTTGCTACTAACTCTACGTCGTTTAATACAGGAACCATTTTGCTATTTTTATCCTTGGCCACATCGGATACTTATGATCAATCTGCATTTTCCATTAGTCTTGTCTAGATAATTTGTTTTCCTAGCCTCTGTGTCCTTGAATGCAATGGTCATATCTCCAAAATTAATAAAACATAATTGAATAAACACAAGGAGTCTACAGGTTTACAAAAATAAAAAATGATCAAGCATCAAGATGTTATTGTAAACTGCGTATTATATTTATAAGAGATACAAAGATCTACTGATTTGGAATTCCACAAGGCTGCAAATGTTTGGTACCATAGTAAGCAGCAGATTGTTCTTCTTTTTCATATGTATTAAGTACATTTTTGTTTTATTCTATAAAAACTGACAACATATCTCCCAAATTCATTGCTTTCAGACCTTGAATAATGCAAAGAAAACAAGTTCATATTCATTTTTAAACACCAGAATACTAATGTTATCACTTAGCAAGAGTTCAGAAATCAGTATTTGGTGGAATAACCCTGATTTTCCATCACAGCTTTCATGCGTCTTGGCATGCTCTCCACCAGTCACTCGCATTGCTATTGGATGACTTTAAAGAGACATAAAACAAGTTGGGATAGAGACAAAATAATATATGTACTTTAAAATTAATTTACCTGCAAATTTATACTGCACTGCCTCGCCATTAACCCTGTGTTTTTAGTTTCTGAATTGTAAAGCTCTAACTCCTCCCACACAATTCCTTTTATGGCTGTATCTATGTTTAATGTTCTTTCGGTAGAATGCAAAAGTGCATAGGAATTATCTGCTGGAGCATGCCTAGAAGCTGTGAATACAGTTGAAATACAATGCCTGTGTCTAAACACTGATAAGAGGGGTGGAGTTAGCTGCTCCAGGCAGCTTAGCTATGCAAATTCCAGGTCATCTTCTGAATCAAATTTTCAGCTTTGCCCAACACCTGGTTATCTAATGATTAGACAGAGACCTGAAGAGGCCTACAAGCCACATTGTCTTGCACAGACTGTGAAATTTGGTGGAGGATCGGTGATCTGGCTATGCTTCAGCAGGGCTGAAATTGTGCAGATTTATCTTTGTGAAGGTCTCATGAATCAAGTATAAGGTTATCCTGGAAGAAGAACTTGCTTCCTTCTGTTCTGACAATGTTCCTCAACGCTGGGGATTGTTTTTTCCCAGCAGGACAATGCTCATGCAACACAGCCATTTCAATCAAGGTATGAATGGAGGACCACAAGATCAAGACAAATCACCTCTGGAATGTGATCAAGAAGAAGATGGATGGTCATAAGCCATCAAACAAAGCCGAGCTACTTGAATTTTTACACCAGGAGTGGCATAAAGTCACCCAAAAGCAATTGTGAAAGATTAGTGGAGCGCATGCCAAGGAGCATTATTCCACCAAATATTAATTTCTGAACTAAAACATTAGTATTGTGCAGCTTAAAAATTAATATGAACTGTTTTAGCATTATTTGAGGTCTGAAAACACTGCATCTTTCTTGTTATTTTGACCAGTTGTCATTTTCTGATGTATTTGGGAGAAATGTCAGTAGTTAATAGAATTTTAAAAAAAATGGTTTATTTTACTCAAGCACATACCTATACATAGTAAAGCCAGAGAAACTGATAATTTTGTACATTTTTTTTCCTAGAGGGGTGTGGGGGTCATATAGATTGAACGAGATAAAAAAAACACAAACACAAATATATAATATTAAGCATAAAAAGCTGCTACATTGCCATTACATAATAGATAAAACTAGACACTGATAGAAGGGGCAGAGAACAACTGAGCTGGCTGTTCAGTGGAGGAATTCCTACATCTCCATGTTTTAAAATAAATTAAATAACCAACCACAAGACTAGATGCATGAATCTACAACCACTTTGCAACATTCAACCCCCCTAAAACTCCAGTGTATATAACAAAAGATGAATATTCTCTAGATACTAGGGATGCTGAACAAAGGATCATAGAGAGCCCTATACTAAGGGGGTAAAAAGTTGTTTGACAAAGGGTCTAAAACCCTGACACAGTATGAAATAAACTTTTACTTGCAAGAACCCAGACAATGGCATTTCTTCCACCCAGAGAACGCACTGGTAAACACATTTCACCATATGTGAGGGCATTATAAAATGGTCGTAAACGTTAAGAATTAGGGTCTCTTATTGTTTGCAGGCTTCATGCTGAATTACTGTAAACCAAGAAAGAGACTCATGCTAAAGTGTTTGAACCAATAGCTTTCCTAATGTTCAGCCTTGGTTTCAAATACTTTTTAACTAGATACAGTTGTGCTCATAATTTTACATACCCTGGCAGAATGTATGATTTATTGGCCATTTTTCAGAGAATATGAATGATAACACAAACTTTTCCTTTCACTCATGGTTAGTGTTTGGCTGAAGCCATTTATTATCAATCAACTGTGTTTACTCTTTTTAAATCATATTGACAACAGAAACTACCCAAAAGACCCTGATCAAAAGTTAACATACCCTGGTGATTTTGGCCTGATAACGTTCACACAAGTTGACACAAAGGGGTTTGAATGGCTATTAAAAAGGTAACCATCCTCACCTGTGATCTGTTTGCTTGTAATTAGTGTGGGTGTATAAAAGGTCAATGAGTTTCTGGACTCCTGACAGACGCTTGCATCTTTCATCCAGCGCTGCACTGACGTTTCTAGATTCTGAGTAATGGGGAAAGAAAAAGAATAGTCAAAGGATCTGTGGGAAAAAGGTAGTTGAACTGTATAAAACAGGAAACTGATATATAAAAAAAAAAAAAAAAAAAGAAGATATCCAAGGAATTGAGAATGCAAATCAGCAGTGTTCAAACTCTAATCAAGAAGTGGGAAAATGAGGTGTTCTGCTTGATAACATACTGCATTAATCTTGCCATCAATTCTGACCAAATTTCCTGTGCCTTTGTAGCTCACACATCCCCAAAACATCAGCGATCCACCTCCGTGTTTCACAGTTCAACTACCTTTTCCTGCAGATCCTTTGACAATTATTTTTCTTTCCCCATGACTTAGAATCTAGAATCGTCAGTGCACCACTGGATGAAAGATGCAAGGGTCTGTCAGGAGTCCAGAAACTCATTGAAGTGAGGATGGTTACCTTTTAATAGCCATTCAAACCCCTTTGTGTCAACTTGTGTGCATGTTATCAGGCCAAAATCACCAGGGTATGTAAACTTTTGATCAGGGTCATGTGGGTAGTTTCTGTTGTCCTTATGATTTAAAAAGAGTAAAAACACAGTGATAGAGAATAAATGGCTTCAGCCAAACACTAACCAATGAGTGAAAGAATTTTTTTTGTGTTATTCATATTGTCTGAAAAATGGCCAAGAAATCATAAATTCTGCAAGGGTATGTAAACTTATGAGCACAACTGTATGTGCTATCAGATGCTTTGTGAGGATCCGAGTGCAGAAATAGGCGGCTGCTGATGGCTTTCATGGGTTTTTTTTGGGAACGGGATTTATTGTAGTGAAAGATCACCACATTAAGATCTGGATAAATCCGGCTATGAAAAGAGTTGAATTGCACGAGTGGCCATGTACTTCCGAATTCGGAACCTCACTAAGGATCCAAATGCAGATATGTACTTTAAAAACTAAGTATGGGCAAAAGTTTTGCATTTGTTATAGGAAAGAATGGTGAAAATGGCTATGGGCTGCAGCATTTGGCTATTTTTTGAGCCGGATTTATCAGTGTAAAAAAGGAGCACACAAATATCTGTGGAGCAAAACTGCGCGATGCGCAACTCAATACGCTATTTGCGCAACTAAATACCTGTACCCGTTAGCGGCCCTCACTGTTTTAGTTGCGCAAATAGCGTATTGAGTTGCGCAGTTGCACTTCCAGGCAGAGTTACAAGCACGGGAGCGCGCTGTGAGTAAAATCCATGGGGCGCATGGTGAGGCTCCTATTGGCCTGAAAGAGATGCCAATCAAATACTACACTCTGAAAATCTCTGACAGGGGGCAGTATAAAATCAGGTAACGGAGCCTGAAAAAAAACGCTGATTTTTAGAAGTTTAATTGAGTTTTGAAATAAATAAGCAGATCAATATGCTAGTATTGACGAGCTTTCAAAATATGTAAAGTTATGGAGGGAAATTTACAATCACTTTAATTTCAAATTTGACATCTTATGTTAGTTAGGACGTCTCCTATTCTTACAATGTTCCTTTAAACTATTAAACAAAGAGTTTGTGGGTAATGTGGTCAATTTTCAGTTAGGTTTGCAAGTAGCATTTAGGGATAGGAACATAGACGGAAATCTATGGAGAAACTGACCGCCTCAAATGTCCACTTGCCATGCAGTATCACTCGGCAAAATGGGATAATTTATCTCTGCCACCTCTGAAGTGACGGAGAGGATAAGGACGTAAATTCACATTTAAAGTAAATATAATTTTTTTTATGTAATGAAAGTATAATTAGATAGGTAATCATTATATTAACCAAACCGCCACTTTATTTTTCTCATAAAATGTCTAATAAATATTTATAATACGTTTCTAAATAACGCTCGTTGTATATACCTGCTCCCTCCCACTCAACTTCCTTATTCTTTTGTATGTATACAGCGGTCCCACCCGCTGTTTACGCAGTGTCAATGCGCGCTCCCGTCTATGATAAACACTGCGCATGCGTCAAACCTTGATGCAGCTGTCCGTCAACATTCTTTAAAACTAGGAATAGATAGATTATTCCTTTACTATTTATTGACATATTATTGTAGAATACGGAGCCACTTTAGCATTGTACTGACCTATCACTGAAATATTGCAAGAATGAATGTCCGTGAAGTTTGCTATTGCGCATGCGTGAAATGTGAACAAGCTTCAGATAACAAATGTAGGAAGTGCTATATAACGCAAGCGCTATACGGATCCGTGACGACAGCAAAAGGGGTTTGGTCCCCCTGTGGTTAATCAAATTATTGGTTATAACGATCTGCCTACAACGATAATGCAATGCCGGGCGGAGGATTATAATGACGGATGCAAGTAAATAAACAACAACAAAAAACGTTAATTTTAATCTTTAAAAAAATTTCATGAATTAAAGTCATTATTTTAACGTATTTGTTAAGGGGAATTTTAGAGAGCGCGCTGAGTTTACATTCACTTTAAGCTTTCAGGAATCACATGATAGAACATACAAAATGAAAAGGACATGAAACACAAATTTCTCTTTCATCAGTCAAATAGACAATAAAAATTATAAACATCCCTCCTGTTTACTTCTATCATCAAATTTGCTTCATTCTCTTGGCATCCTTTATTGAAGGAGCAGCAATTCCTGCTAGAAGGCTAGGAGCTAGCTGAACACAATGTGAAGCCAATAATAAGTGGCATATATGTGCTGCCACCAACCAGCAGCTAGCTCCCAGCTCCTGAACTTTCCCATGTCTGTCAACAAAGGATACCAAGAGAATGAAGCAGATAAGTCAATTGGAAAGTAGTATAATCAAAGAAAAAAAAATATTACAATTTAAATTCTATTATCTAATTTTATTCTCTTGGTATTTGTTGAAAATTATACTTAGGTAAGCTCAAAAGCAGTAATGCACTACTGGCAGCTAGCTGATGATTGGTAGCTGTACATATGCCTCTTGTCATTGGCTCACACAATTTGTTCAGCTATCTCTCCATTGCTGTTCCTTCAACAAAAGGATACCAAGAGAATTAAGCAATTTTGATAACAAATGCATTTGAAAGTTGTTAAAAATTCTATGTTTTTTTATGAATTATGAAAGGAAAATGTAGGGTTTTATGTTCCTAGCCTGGTTGCAGGCTTGCTCATCATGTGAGTCTGCACCACAATGGCCCACAAGCTGCAAAGGCACCTGGATACATTTTCCGTATAGTTTACATTCCAAGATTACATTAAGGGAGTACTGAAAGAAGAAGAAAAAAATACTGAGTTGTAGAAAAATGTAAGTGTCCATTAAAACCTTAAAGGATTGAATATAAAAAGATAAATATGAAGTAGATTCTATTAACTATGGGCACCAAAACACAAGTATTAAATTGTTATTATTAACAACAAGATCTAGGGGGGGGGAACAAGCTTAAAAAGAAATATGAACCCCAAAAATGTTTTCTGTAATCCAGACAGAACATACCATAAAAAAAAAAAAAAAAAAAAAAAAAAAGTTTCCAATTTACTTATTTTGTTCCCATTATATTCTTTGTTGAAGAGATACCTAGTTAGGCAAACAGAACTACATGGCAGGAAATAGTGCTGCCATCTAGTGCTCTTGCAAAACGGCTGCCATATAGTGCTCCAGAAATGGGCAGGCTCCTATGGATACGCCCCTGCTTTTTAACAAGAGATACAAAAAGAACAAAGAAAATTTAATAAAATAAATTAGAAAGTTGTATGCTCTGTCTGTATCATAAAAGAAAAATGTTGGGCTTCATGTCCCTTTAAGAGTGTGAAGGGTTTAGACAAAAAAAAAAAAAAAAATGTTCAACTCTAAGAGCTAAACATTTAGATTAAGTGCAATATACTCATGGTTGGGAAATGATTGTAACTAACCTATAGATTAGAATTAATTGCACCATTCTGCCATGTAATACTTTTAGCAGAAGCAGGTGACATTTTTCATTTCTGAGGCTGATGACTACTAGCAATAATATCATGAACGGCTATGACAGGCAGAATATTTAGTCAGTAGCTTCCCCAGTTCTAGTGAGCACACCACCATCTGTCTAAGAGTAAGTCATAGAAGAGATCAGAGCGTCCTAGAAATATCCTACTGTAAAAACCATTGAGTCACATGCAATTCACCACAGTAGTATTGGGGCATAAACGTACCATTAAAGGTTACAACTCTACAAAAGCATATAGTTATAACACATAGAAGAAACAGTCCAACATTAAAGGAGATTCTCTGTAACCTTGATCATATGGTAAACCATAAAGATAAGCCAATCCACAGAATAAGAATGATTATTTTAAGTAAGTTAAAGGGATAGGAAAGCCAAAATTAAACGTGCATGATTCAGAAAGACCATGTAATTTTAAGACACTTTTAAATTTGCTTCTATTTTCAAATGTGCTTCGTTCTTTCTGTATTTCTTGTTGAAAAAGAATACGCACATATCCTACATTAGTGGGAGCTAGCTGACATTAGTGGGAGCCAGCTGCTGATTGGTGTCTGCACACATTTGTCTCTTGTGATTGGCTAACTAGATGTGTTCAGCTAGCTGTCACTAGTGCAATGATGTTCCTAGCGCAAAGGATGACAAGAGAATGAAGCAAATTTGATACTAGCAGTACATTGGAAAATTGTATGTTCTATCCAAAATGTGAAAGAAAAGTATGGGTTTTTCAATCCCTTTAAGTGAAAGTCGCAAGCCTGTATCTGATATAACTCAGTAGCAGGCACAGGGGTCACACGGTGCAGTCATTCACACAATAGCCAATGTGGGTGGAAGCTGCAGAACATACTCTGTTGACAACCAGCCCATCCCCCAATGGCAATAGGATGTCAACACATGGAACAGTGACAGCAAAACTCTACAGAGGGATAAGTATTAACTAGGTGTAATTCTAAAGCTTTATTTTTTAATATTAGAGTTGTTTCACACACAACTTTAGAGTAGATGAATGTATTAACCCATTTGCTGCCAACATCTGCTGTAGTCCTATCTAGCAATTCAAGGAGATAAATTTGCCTATAAAGTATATTGGAGTCAAATGCCAGTGGATTAATAATAAATAAATGGAGTTGAAAGGTATCACTTGACTCTCATATAAAGAAGCTCTTGAAATTACAACAGTCAACCAATATACAGCACAAAACCACAAAATTAGTGAACTTAATTATGTGTTTAGATTATTATATACCTGTTTAATAAAGCATGCACTTTAACTTTCAATAATGGATGTTACAAAGCAAAATTAAAAAAAAGTACATGCAACACAATCTATAGAGTTCAACTTCCAAGTGTCAGCAGAGAAAGCTGCAAACAGGTGACATGAAGCCACCCAAACAAGCCCATCACCTGATACAGTCATCAAGGACTGAGTCTGGTCTAAGCCCTCTTCTACTTCCAGATTAAAAATAAAATGCTGAAATTAACCCATGACCCTTCTGCACAAAACCAATGTTAACACTTTATGCACTGATTTCTAAGCCCCTTGACAGCCAGGGGAGGTTGCATAACATTGCACAGCAAACCACTCTGGCAGCAGATATGGTTAAATCAAGAGGACAAAAAATGTGGAAAACTGCAGGTGAGATCTGGGATGTCGAGACACAACCGTCAGTAATCAGATACTATCATGATAAAAATAATCATATTCACCTTAGCATAGAACATAAAGTACATTAGAAAAACCATACTAATGTGTATAGGCAGTGGGGTCACAAAAACAAAGGCCTTACTTAGTTGTTTACACCTAACAACACCTACTAGTGCTAGTTTATGTAAATGTTTAGTCAGTGCAGCTCATATCTTTATTATAAAACACAGGGTAGGGATAAACTAATAGCCAGAGAACACTATAGAATAAACCTCCCCTAAGCCAAGGCGCTTACAATCTAACAAGAGTACATCATGGATGGGATACTACAAGGCCTGTCAGTGACACTGTAATATGCCTCTTTACCTTATCAGAGTTGTAATCCCGATATCCAATCTCACCTGGCTTTATCCCTTGGCCGACTTCCCTCCCCCGCTCATTGCTGCCGGGACCGGACCACTGGGTGCCGCACGTCCGGTCCCTCCCTCTCTGACCGAATCCGGTGTCCTCCAGCTCGGCTCGGCTCCGGTTCTTCCTGTAATGGCGGCTCCGTAGACCGAAGCAAAATAAAGCAGACGGGAACAGAATGACGTCACGATCACACTCCGGGCCGGCGCGCCATACGATAGGTCGAGCGATGGCGAGGAAAGGACCAATGGGAGGCGGTGTCTTAAGCAGCTGGGCGGTTTAACGTCATGAGAGTAACAAGCAGAAACAACAATAATAACACGGGTGTATTCATTGCTTAGGAAAGGTGTCAGTGCGGCAATTACACACCGCAATAACCAGGGAGCAAAACACACACATAATAGTACACTGAGCTCAGCAATGAGGGAATTTATTATGTACTATTTAATTAGTGAATGTCTATATTTAAATTCATAACACTTTATAGATAGAATGACCTGACACGCATTATAATTTATGTACAAAAAACATAGCTGTGGTAATTACATACCAGCAATACAAGTTTATAAGATAGGCGTATAAAATAATAATTAAAAAAATATGTGACATCATTTTGCACAAGTAATTTAACAATATAAATCTTAGCGTGTCTTCCAGTTATCCCCTTTTAAGGTAACAGCCCTCTCTCTACCCTCCCACCCATATAAATCTCCTTTGGAACTAGCGCTGCCTACATTTAATAGAAAAATCCCCACACACAAAAAAATAATAACACCATTACTTCTCTGCTATCTTTATCCATTTACATGTTTTGTTTCCTTGAGATCAAGAGAGAGACATCATAGTGAAGCAAGAATAACAATAACTGCTGCTAACCAGCAGGTATTTTCCAAGATCAGTGTTATTTTAAATGCAAGTGAAGTAGGGCAGGGGAGGACTTGCATATTTTGGCCAAGGGGGTCAAGTACTACCAAGTGGCCAGGTATATCAACCCATCCTTTTAAAATCCTTTGTTTGATATCACAAAATAATAAATGGAAGGACATTTGTGTATGGAAGTCTACAGCTGTACTAACCAGGACTTCTGGGAAGAACAGGCAGCAAATACAGCAAAGGTGCATAGTAATTTGGGCACTGGGCTGGGCAGGCACTGTCCTGTCAACAAGTGTGCCAGTTTATGGACAGACAGCAAAGTGTGAATGTATCTACAGCTGTAAATACACCCATATATATGTGTGTGTATTAGGGCTGCCACCTCAGCCATGTTTTCCTGGACACTTATGAGTTATACATGCTGCAGGGTATTCTGAGGGCAACATGAATCGCGCACCTTACCAGAAGACGAATACTGATCCTAGACAGCACTATTCATGTTCCTCCCTGCAGCATGTGTAACTCATAAGTGCCCAGGAAAACATGGCCAAGGTGGTAACCCTAGTGTGTATATACACATACCGTAGATAGACAGACATTTAAATGGATTACCAAAAATAATAATAATAAACTGCTGGGCACTGCACCTTCTGCACTAGACCTGATTCCATCATAGCCACCAATCAGCAAGCGCTACCCAGGGCCTGAACCAAATATGGGCCGGTGTTCTGTGAAGGGGCCGAACTTTTGAAAAGAGCGAACCATGTCACTTCCTGTGACGTCACATCAGCTGTTGTACACATTTTGGCCCTAATGGGCATGCGTGAGCGTCATCACATACCTGGCCGCATACGTCACTGGGAAAATATTTAGACCTGTGAAATTCAGAAGCCTTTCTATAGCGCATGCGTGGGATTTTCTATCACAAATGGGGGGGTTTATGGAAAGCTGTTTATGGAAAGCTGTTTATTCTCCTCGGCAATATTCTGAAGTCTGCCCCCCCCCCACTGCAACTACTCCCATTAAGCTGGGTCTCTGTGTGTGCATGACAAACAGCCACTCAGCTATCGCCACTGCTTCTTCTGCTGATCCAATGCAGCTTTTCACAGGCTCCCTTCAATGTCATTGTTTAAACATTTGTTGCAGCAGTATAGCAGCAGTATAAGCATTAGATCAGCAGAAGAAGCAGTGGCGATAGCCGAGTGGCTGTTTGTCATACACGCACGGAGAGAGTAGTTGCAGTGGACTTCCGAATATTGCAGAGGAGACGAATAAACAGCTTTCCATAAACCCCCCCCCCCATTTGTGATAGAAAATCCCACGCAATGCGCAATAGAAAGGCTTCTGAATTTCACAGGTCCTCAAATGTTTCCCAGTGACGTATGCGGCCAGGTATGTGATGACGCTGGCACGCATGCGCATTAGGGCCAAAATGTGTACAACAGCTGATGTAACATCACAGGAAGTGACATGGTTCGCTCTTTTCAAAAGTTCGGCCCCTTCACAGAACATTGGCACCTATGCTTACATTCCTGCTTTATCAAATAAAGATAGCAAGAGAACCAATAAAAAATTATAATAGGAGAAAATTAGAAAGTTGCTTAAAATTGCATGCTCTATCTGAATCATGAAATAAAAAAAATTGGGTTTTGTGTCTCTTTAATATAGAAGAAGCTGTTAGATTAATCTGTGCAGCAAATTGTTTACTGTCTTGAGTCTATAAATAATAGGAGAGTCTTTAGACATGTTCCGGAATGTTAGTTTTTCTTCTGAGGGTTTTCCGGTGTTCCTGAGTTCCATTGATCAATATGGATCTTTTTGTGAACTATGCAGTAAAGATAGGGGGGGGTAGTTATCAAGCCGTCAACCTCAAATACGCTGGAATTCCGCAGCGTATTTGTGGCCGAGGCTGATTCACCTTAGTTATCAAAAGGCTCGAGACCGGCAAAAGTAGAATTTTGTGACGTAAGCTTCGATCCGCCGGACTCAGTCCCGACACAGATCGATTCTTACGTCACTCCAGATGTTCCGCACACAAGTGCGGCACATTCTCACTACTTTTGCTAGCTATCAAAAAACTAGCAGGTACGCTCCGGCACTTTTACGGCCCAGCGTACCTGGTTTTCAATCCGCCACCCCTGGAGGCGGCGGATCCCATAGGAATCAATGGGAGTCTGACCATAGCGAAAGTACAAGTTCGCTGCTGACAGACATCCCATTGATTTCTATGGGAGCTGTCTACACCTAACACCCTAACATGTACCCCGAGTCTAACACCACTAATCTGACCCCCCTACACCGCCGCAACAAAATAAAGTTATTACCCCTAAACCACCGCTCCCGGAGCCCACCGCAAGCTACTCTATACATATAAACCCCTAAACCGCCGCTCCCGGAGCCCACCGCAACTATAATACATGTATTAACCCCTAAACCGCCGCTCCCCTGAACCCGCCGCAACCTATATTAAATGTATTAACCCCTATCCTGCCCCCCCTACACCGTCGCCACCTATAATAAATTTATTAACCCCTAATCTGCCCCCCCTACACCGTCGCCACCTATAATAAATTTATTAACCCCTATCCTGCCCCCCACTACGCCGCCGCCACTGTAATAAAATCATTAACCCCTAAACCTAAGTCTAACCCTAACCCTAACGCCCCCTAACTTAAATATTAATTAAATAAATCTAAATAAATTAACTCTTATTAACTAAATGAATCCTATTTAAAACTAAATACTTACCTTTAAAATAAACCCTAATATAGCTACAATATAAATAATAATTATATTCTAGCTATCTTAGGATTTATATTTATTTTACAGGTACCTTTCAATTTATTTTAACCATGTACAATAACTATTAAATAGTTATTAACTATTTAATAGCTTACCTAGCTAAAATAAAGAGAAATTTACCTGTGCAATAAATCCTAACCTAAGTTACAATTACACCTAACACTACACTATACTTTAATAAATTATTCCTATTTAAAAATAAATACTTACCTGTAAAATAAACCCTAAGATAGCTACAATGTAATTAATACTTATATTATAGCTATCTTAGGATTTATATTTAGTTTACAGGTAACTTTGTATTTATTTTAGCTAGTTAGAATAGTTATTAAATAGTTATTAACTATTTAATAACTACCTAGCTAAAAGAAATACAAAATTACCTGTAAAATAAATCCTAACTTAAGTTACAATTAAAACCTAATACTACACTATCATTAAATTAACTAAATAAACTACCTACAAATAACTACAATGAAATACAATTACATAAACTAACTAAAGTACAAAAAAATAAAAAAAGCTAAGTTACAAAAAATAAAAAATTAAGTTACAAACATGTTAAAAATATTACAACAATTTTAAGCTACTTACACCTAATCTAAGCCCCCTAATAAAATAACAAACCCCCCCAAAATAAAAAAAATCCCTACCCTATTCTAAATTACATAAATTTCAAAGCTCTTTTACCTTACCAGCCCTTAAAAGGGCCATTTGTGGGGGCATGCCCCAAAAAGTTCAGCTCTTTTGCCTGTAAAAGAAAAATACAACCCCCCCCCAACAGTAAAACCCACCACCCACATACCCCTAATCTAACCCAAACCCCCCTTACAAAAACCTAGCACTAATCCCCTGAAGATCATCCTACCTTGAGTCGTCTTCACTCAGCCGAGCAGCGATGGAACCGAAGTGGACATCCGGAGCGGAAGAAGTTAATCCTCCAAGCGGCGCTGAAGAAATCTTCCATCCAATGAAGTCATCATCCAGGCGGCGCTGAAGAAGTCTTCGATCCGGCCGATGTCATCTTCAAAGAGGCGCTGAAGAGGTCTTCTATCCGGGCGAAGTCATCTTCCAAGCCGGGTCTTGAATCTTCCTTCCGCCGACGCGGAACCACCTTCTTCACCGACGGACTACGACGAATGACGGCTCCTTTAAGGGACGTCATCCAAGATGGCGTCCCCTCAATTCCGATTGGCTGATAGGATTCTATCAGCCAATCGGAATTAAGGTAGGAAAAATCTGATTGGCTGATGGAATCAGCCAATCAGATTGAGCTCGCATTCTATTGGCTGTTCCGATCAGCCAATAGAATGCGAGCTCAATCTGATTGACTGATTGGATCAGCCAATCGGATTGAACTTGAATCTGATTGGCTGATTCCATCAGCCAATCAGATTTTCCTACCTTAATTCCGATTGGCTGATAGAATCCTATCAGCCAATCGGAATTGAGGGGGACGCCATCTTGGATGACGTCCCTTAAAGGAGCCGTCATTCGTCGTAGTCCGTCGGTGAAGAAGGTGGTTCCGCGTCGGCGGAAGGAAGATTCAAGACCCGGCTTGGAAGATGACTTCGCCCGGATAGAAGACCTCTTCAGCGCCTCTTTGAAGATGACATCGGCCGGATCGAAGACTTCTTCAGCGCCGCCTGGATGATGACTTCATCGGATGGAAGATTTCTTCAGCGCCGCTTGGAGGATTAACTTCTTCCGCTCTGGAAATCCACTTCGGTTCCATCGCTGCTCGGCTGAGTGAAGACGACTCAAGGTAGGATGATCTTCAGGGGATTAGTGTTAGGTTTTTGTAAGGGGGGTTTGGGTTAGATTAGGGGTATGTGGGTGGTGGGTTTTAATGTTGGGGGGGGGGTTGTATTTTTCTTTTACAGGCAAAAGAGCTGAACTTTTTGGGGCATGCCCCCACAAATGGCCCTTTTAAGGGCTGGTAAGGTAAAAGAGCTTTGAAATTTATGTAATTTAGAATAGGGTAGGGATTTTTTTTATTTTGGGGGGGTTTGTTATTTTATTAGGGGGCTTAGATTAGGTGTAAGTAGCTTAAAATTGTTGTAATATTTTTAACATGTTTGTAACTTAATTTTTTATTTTTTGTAACTTAGCTTTTTTTATTTTTTGTACTTTAGTTAGTTTATGTAATTGTATTTCATTGTAGTTATTTGTAGGTAGTTTATTTAGTTAATTTAATGATAGTGTAGTATTAGGTTTAATTGTAACTTAAGTTAGGATTTATTTTACAGGTAATTTTGTATTTCTTTTAGCTAGGTAGTTATTAAATAGTTAATAACTATTTAATAACTATTCTAACTAGCTAAAATAAATACAAAGTTACCTGTAAACTAAATATAAATCCTAAGATAGCTATAATATAAGTATTAATTACATTGTAGCTATCTTAGGGTTTATTTTACAGGTAAGTATTTATTTTTAAATAGGAATAATTTATTAAAGTATAGTGTAGTGTTAGGTGTAATTGTAACTTAGGTTAGGATTTATTTCACAGGTAAATTTCTCTTTATTTTAGCTAGGTAAGCTATTAAATAGTTAATAACTATTTAATAGTTATTGTACATGGTTAAAATAAATTGAAAGGTACCTGTAAAATAAATATAAATCCTAAGATAGCTAGAATATAATTATTATTTATATTGTAGCTATATTAGGGTTTATTTTATAAGTAAGTATTTAGTTTTAAATAGGATTCATTTAGTTAATAAGAGTTAATTTATTTAGATGTATTTAATTAATATTTAAGTTAGGGGGGCATTATGGTTAGGGTTAGACTTAGGTTTAGGGGTTAATCATTTTATTACAGAGGCGGCGGCGTAGTGGGGGGCAGGATAGGGGTTAATATATTTATTATAGGTTGCGGCGGGTTCATGGAGCGGCGGTTTAGGGGTTAAACTATTTATTTAGTTGCGGAGAGGTGCGGGATCAGCAGGATAGGGGTTAATAATTTTATAATAGAGGGCGACGGTATAGGGGGGGCAGGATAGGGGTTACTAGGTATAATGTAGGTGGCAGCGGTGTCCGGGAGCGGCGGTTTAGGGGTTAATACATTTATAAGACTTGCGGCGGGGTCTAGGAGCGGCGGTTTAGGGGTTAATACATTTATAAGACTTGCGGCGGGGTCTAGGAGCGGCGGTTTAGGGGTTAGTAACTTTATTTAGTTGCGGGGGGCTCCGGGGGGCGCCGGTATAGGGGGTAGAACAGTGTAGTTTAGTGTGAGTGCTTAGTGACAGGCTAGCAATAAAGCTGGGAAAAAGCCGAAGGGCAGCGAGATCGGATGAGTGATAACTGTCACAGTCCGCTGCTCATCGCCCCGCGGCTTTTTGACAGCTTTATTTGATAACTTAGGCGAACGTATTCAAGGTCCGCGGCGGCGAAGGTAGGCGAGCTTAGGCGGACGTATTGGGTCGGCGAAGGCAGAAAAGTAGACGGCTTGATAACTACCCCCCACAGTTTGGTTGTAACATCTAAATGTTTATACATATTACAAAACAGGGATACCTATTTATATATAATAATAGAAAAGAGAAAGAGCATTAATTCATTAATATCTATTGTTCCTGCTTGGGTATGGTGGAACCTCTCCAAGTGTAACACGTTTTCTACCTGTGATTTCCATTCAGCAATTCGAGGGGATTTCCAATGTTTTGGTATCAAGGTTTTAATGCTATTCAATATTATGATGAGTAAGGCTTTGTCACTTTGTTCTCTAGTTTAGCCAGTGAAAGAAGTAGTAGGATTTTGGTTTAATTGGGTACTGTCCTTCCCACAACTTTTGTTATTTTGTTTAATATATTAATATACTTCTTACCTCTATGATTACCTTGTATCTAAGCCTCTGCAGACTGCCTCCTTATTTCAGATCTTTTGACAGACTTGCATTTTAGCCAATCAGGACTGACCCATAAATAACTCCACGGGAGTGAGCACAATGTTATCTATGTAGAACACATGAACTAGCGCTGCCTAGCTGTGAAAAACTGCCAAAATGCACTGAGATAAGTAGTGACTTTCAAGGACTTAGAAATTAGCATATTAGCCTACCTAGGTTTAGTTTTTAACAATGAATACCAATCATGAAAGTTTTAATTTGACCAGACTTTCCCTTTAATGCTTGCAAAATCCTTTACAGTGAATGACTGCTTGAAGTCTAGAACTCAGTGACGTCACCACACTCTGGGTGTCTTCCCTAGTGATGCTTTTCCTGGCTTTTTCTGTAACTGTCCGAAGTTGCTGCTTGTTTGTGGGTCTCTTTTTGTCTTCAGCAAGTTAAATGCATGTTAAATTGGATTGTGGTCAGTCCATTAACTGGGCCATTTAAGAATAGTCCAGTTCTTTGGTTGCTTTTGTGGTGTTTTCGGTTATTGTCCATCTGTATCGTTAAGTGATGCCCTATCAGTTTTGCATAATGTGGCTTAATCTGAGCAGATAGTATAGACCTATGCATTTCAGAATGAATCCTGCTGCTTCTGTGAGCATTCATATTATCAATAAACCCTAGTGACCCAGTTCTATTCACAGAATATGTGCCCATGCCCCAGAGGCAGAACTTTTTTTCCACTTTCTGCAATTAGATTTTTTTTTAATGAAAATTTTTCTGCAGGTCATTTTGAAATTAAATTAAAATTTAAACTAGGCATTTACACTAAACCACCAGCTAAATTGTAATTGGTTAGCTAACTGGAGAATAAAGTAATTTTAAAGTTTTATACTATATTGCAGCAGTTGACAATTGCATTGTAAAAAAGCTGCTGCAGAAACGTCTGTTGAATAAATCAGTTTTCTTTGCTCTTGGTCAAACATCACATAATATAAGGTAAATATGTAGTTATAAAAACATGCATTGCTCACAAAAACGCCTTACATTAAAGAGTCATTGTTTTGCAGACAGGGAAAGACTAGTTCATGAAATTGAAAAAATCCCTGAGAGGCAGTCATCAATCAATGCGCTGCCACTTTGCAGCGCTGCTCTTTATTTGACTGTTCTCTTCACAGCTCTTTGCTCCAGTTGTACTGTGTTAATGAAAACTTACATTGCAGCCAGAACACAGCGCTGTTTGAAGAGAACAGCCTGATGTGGAGCAGCGCGGGCAAAACAGTAAATGAACTATAAGTCTGCATAAAGTTTAAGCACATATAAATGAAACCTCATTTTCTTTTATTTATATACCTCCAATTTAGAAATATCAATATTATCTAACTAATAAGATGGTTTAGTATGATGACTTTAATGCTAAGGACTTTCTAGAGGTATCCTATAAAACGGATATAATACAAGTGAAGAAAATAATAACTATAATCTAAATATATAGAGGAGGATAGCTTAAATCCCCTTATTGAGAACTAAACCATATGCAGGGGTGAACATAATGGCCCCCTATGAAAGACACAGACAGATGTTAAACTGAAAGGTTCTCATCAAATTACATAATACTGCTCCTGCGCTGCACAAATGTGAACAATTATTAAATTACTCATATTATTAGAAAACTTGTTACATCTAGAAGTAAAAACAGACAAATTACCTCTGAAAATGAACCTGGGCATGATATAGTGGACATTTACATATTGAGGACAGGCAATGCTAAAGTATTTAAACAGAGCATTAAATCTATACCCTTTATAGTTGTTAATGCAGCTACTTATGCCAATACTATAGCTTAAAACTATCTCACAAAGCGTCAGCGGTGTATAAAAAAGTAAAAAATGCTGAAGAAGCAACAATGAGTAATGCTCATACGAGTAAACATAGCAGTTAACAAACAAAATTAATAAATTCTAATAAGGCTGCAATCTGGTTACTATGAAATGAATACATTCCAGCATCATTTAGTCTGACTAGAGCTGTATGTCCCATAGTAACATTTCAGACCTCAGGGTCATCATTTGCATAGGGAAGCCAAGTGAGATACTAAAAGAAAGTCTTTTTATAAGGGCTTAATGACACAGTCAATATTACCCAATTCCAGATCAGGTGTCATTGCTTGCATGGCTAAAATAGAATAGATGGTTCCCAAGGCTTCAAGAGAACATATGCTACCAGGCACGCACTCCCAACCAGACTATGTCCTCCATTAGTGTAAAACTGATGCAATTGTGTTTTGCTAGCGTCCCACTTGCGAGTACCTCAGTATAAACAGGAGAGGATCCATTATCATTGATTTCCCCCTGAGACATTACAATGTGAGCTGTTGCCTTCTGGTCACCTTCTTGATCCTTCTTTCGCACCGGGTGGTCAGCCGCACTCACCCAGGCCATGATTGATCTCACAACATGTGTCTTAGAGGTAAATTCATCTGTAGTACAGATGCTCTCGTACATATGATCATCCCAATTAGACCTCTGTGAAGATCCTGCGTTGGTTAGAGAGGATTGTATGGATCTGTGCTGCAAATCAAGAGCTGTTTCATCTGCCATATTGAGCTCATCGCTATCTCCCTCTGCATACCGGGCTCGTACAAGGGACTTGAGCTGATCAAAATTGCTATTCATTTGTTGTTCTAGGTTCGCCAATAGGGCTTGTATAGTTGTGTACATTTTCTCCATGTTCAAATAAGTAAATTCCGAGCATCAAAGGTACATGTGTAACCTGGTTTTCCAGCGGGTGCTGGGATGCAACTCTTGTGGAGCCGTTTAAACCCACAGCAGTCCAGCCTGGAAGTGCCTATTTTGTGAAATATCATCTGATCCAAGAGGTTATTTTCCTATTCATACCATCAAAATAGGTGCTGATGGCAATATAAAAGCATGATTACACAGCGTTATGTAGTTTTCCTAGGCAGAGCTTGTAGTTTAGCCATATTTGACCATGGCCCGGACACGCCCCGCTCTAGGCTTACTTTTAAACTGCAAGTTGAATCCTAGTCCTTAGACCACTTTGATATTGAATGATATTTTATCACACCAGGCATTTATTCTTCTATTACCAATTCACCAAAGTAGTTCCACCTTGTGTCTTCTGAAGCCGATAATTAGATAGTCTTAATTATGTAAAAAAAAATACTTTGATCATTACTTTTGTGTTTACCAGAAAATCTGGATTTTGTGGTTAACATTTTTATTCTTCATGGGTAATTTCCTTTCCTTCTACAGTGTTGCTTTGGAGTTTTAATCCTTAAGGATCTGACTTGACCATCTTGATGTCCTGACAAGGTATAGAGGGCCTTACTATCCAGATTGAGAAGGGAATAGTGCCACTTCTAATGCAATATTGTGACTTTCAAGTGCTACCAGACTCTTGGGATGTTACTTTAACCCCCAATGACAATTGATATCAACACTGCACATTAAAGGTATAAATCGTGCAAAAGTATAAAAGTGTATAATGCATTAACATCCTTATATCTATTCCATCTTGGATAATTTATACTGTGTTGTTCTGATTATTTCTGTGGTCTCAGGAATGGTTATCGTGGCCATTTTAGTGTGAAGGCACTATGCTACAGAAGAACAGACATGAAAAGCATCAGAATGACAAAGAGAGAAGATGCCTAAACTGTGAGTAAATCATTATGAAATAGAGAAAGGCATTTATGGACTAAGGCACAAGTGTTTGTAATTAAACCATTTATCTTTATTTGGCCTTTCGTCAGAGAAGGTAGCAAACTTGGATATCTATAAAATGCTGGACAGAAAGTGAACATGACACCAAACTTGAAGAAAAAAAAACTATGTAAATAGAAGATAAAACTATTTCTTCTAGTTTATATCCTACAAAATAAAGCAAGACAGTAAGACACTACAGGTGTGGGCACCACATTTAATTATAATTGCCCTTGTTTCTCACAAGGACAAATCCAACTCCAGGGGATTCAAATTTAATCTTATTATCAATTTTTCTTTGTTCTCTTGCTATCTCTAGCCACCAAATCAGCAATCGCTATCCAGGATCTGAAACAAAAAATGGCCTGGCTCCTATGCTTACATTCCTGCTTTTTCAAATAAAGATACCAAGGGAACAAAGAAAATTTGATAATAAGAGTAAATTAGAAAGTTGCTTAAAATTGCATACTCTGAATCATGAAAGAAAAAAAATTTGGTTCAGTATCCCTTGAAATAAAATAAATATGTTTAAGTGCCTTGCCACAATATAAATGTTCATAAGTGTCAAGGTTTTTCCCCTGTTTTGTTTGCCATGTGCTGCTGGCAGCCATTTTACTCACCTCTCTTGCTGACTCTGGTGCATACTGTGTGATGCTGCTCATTTCCTGCACTTCCTTTTATGACCAGACTGGTGTACATCATCCGTGTGAGACAGGATGCAGTCTCAGAATTGTGATGTCATCACTTATTTAAAGGGCCTCTGTTCAGTATTCTTTGCCCTTGCGTTGTCTCAGACCTGTTTGTGAGAGCTCCTGTGTATTACCTGGCTGTCTGACGTCCCTCCTGGTTCCTGATCCCTGGCTTGTTCCTGACTCTGCTGCTCTCCTTGTTCCTGATTCCGGCTCGTCTGACTACTCCCTTTGGCTCCTGACTCGGCTCGTCTGACTACCAGCTCTGGTTTTGATTGATGGCTTGTTATTTGACTTGTGGACTTTTTATTATTTTTTGCTATTAATAAAGGTGTGATTATTTTTGCACTTCTCGTCTCAGTCTGATTCCTGGCACCCTGACATTCAGGATGCAGTCTCAGAATTGTGATATCATCACTTATTATTTAAAGGGCCTCTGTTCAGTATGCTTTGCCCTTGCGTTGTCTCAGACCTGTTTGTGAGAGCTCCTGTGTATTACCTGGCTGGCTGACGTCCCTCCTGGTTCCTGATCCCTGGCTTGTTCCTGGCTCTGCTGTTCTCCTTGTTCCTGATTCCGGCTCGTCTGACTACTCGCTTTGGCTCCTGATTCGGCTCGTCTGACTACCAGCTCTGGTTTTGATTGATGGCTTGTTATTTGACTTTTCAATTTTTTATTATTTTTTGCTATTAATAAAGGTGTGATTATTTTTGCACTTCTCGTCTCAGTCTGATTCCTGGCACCCTGACATTCAGGATGCAGTCTCAGAATTGTGATGTCATCACTTATTATTTAAAGGGCCTCTGTTCAGTATGCTTTGCCCTTGCGTTGTCTTAGACCTGTTTGTGAGAGCTCCTGTGTATTACCTGGCTGGCTGACGTCCCTCCTGGTTCCTGATCCCTGGCTTGTTCCTGACTCTGCTGTTCTCCTTGTTCCTGATTCCGGCTCGTCTGACTACTCGCTTTGGCTCCTGATTCGGCTCGTCTGACTACCAGCTCTGGTTTTGATTCCTGGCTTGTTATTTGACTTGTGGACTTTTTATTATTTTTTGCTATTAATAAAGGTGTGATTAGTTTTGCACTTCTCTTCTCAGTCTGATTCCTGGCACCCTGACATTATGCAAGGGCCATGAATCCTGATGGTGCTTATAATCCACCTTTACCTGCCATAATTTCCAAGATGGATGAACAGGATCACTGCTTGGATCAATTTGCACTAGCCCTGCAAACCCTGCTGACTCGCACTGCACATTTAGACCAAAGTGTCCCACAAGTTATGGCTGCTCCTGTTTCCACTGCTGCATCTAGTCCTACCAGGAGCATGTCTGGTTCTGCACCTCTACCTCAGCGATATGGAGGCGATCCTATTCAGTGCAGAGGGTTTTTGAACCAGGTGGGCATTTACTTTGAGATGTTACCTCAGGAGTTTCCCTCTGACAGAGCTAAGGTGGGATTTCTCATGTCGTTACTCGCTGACACAGCTCTTGCCTGGGCTTATCCCTTGTGGGAGACTAATAAACCTGTGATTTCAAATTACCCTGAATTTGTGGCCTCCTTTCGAAGGGTATTTGATGTTTCGGCTCGCTCCTCCTCTGCTGCTAAACGACTCATGTCCATTCAGCAAGGTACAAGATCTCTTGCTCAGTATGCCATTGAGTTCCGTACGCTTGCCGCAGAGGTAGGTTGGAACAATGAAGCCCTTTGGTCACGGTTGTCCTTTCCTGGGTGGACTCCTCCATAGTCACCCAGGCTCTTGTTGACCCCGGTGCTGTGGGCTATTTCATTGACAGTGCTTTTGTATCAAAGCACTCCATTCCTATTTTGCCTTGGTCCGTTCCACTTGCTATTGAGGCCATTGATGGCAGGCCCCATCAGCCCGCACTCGCTACTCATGAAATTGCTCCGTTATCCATGGCTGTTGGGGCTCTCCATTTTGAAACCCTTCAGTTCCAGGTGATAAACTCTCTGCATTTTCCGGTTGTTCTGGGTTATCCCTGGCTCCAAAAGCATAATCCCAGTCTTGACTGGCGCAGGTCCGAAATTTTGTCTCTGCAATGTATTTCCACTTGTCTTCGGAAACCAGTTAAGTCTTGTGCACTTCTTCAGTATCTCAATAGCCAGAGGAGTACCGATCATCTTACCATTAAGAATGCTTACCCTATTCCGCTCATTATGGAACTCTTTGATCGCATTAAGGGAGCTACGGTCTTTACTAAACTGTCAGTATATGGCCGGGTTATAACACAATATATTTAATAATTATTCTTTAAAATAAACCCTTAATCAATATGCATATACTAGAAACCATAAAATTAATATAAATTCCTGAATTATTTTTATTAGTTGATATCTATAAACACATTGAAATATATTTGTAGGAACCAGAGTATGAGTCAATACTATACACGTTTAAAACTATTAAAATATGCTATGCAAAGTTCCTAAAAGTTGCCTTATTCACAATAGCCTCCCAAATCAGAGTTGCATTTAAAATATCACAATGAGACTCCAATATATTCAGCTACTAACATTAAAGCAATGTACTCAGCTATTTAGATACAACTGATTCTAATACAATTCTAATTAGGATACTAAAAGTACATATATTCTTAATGTAAACAGTTACTTTAAATGTCCATTTATTTAAACTGGAACAAATTCTTAGTTACTTATAATTAAAACCAAATCTAAGATATATATATATATATATATATATATATATATATATATATATATATTTTTTTTTTTTTAAAAAAGATAAACAACTTAAAATTTAGGATTAGTTTAAAATATACAGGCTATGAATATAAGCTAAAATACAACCTGCTTTGTTAAATCTATTACTTACAATTTGACTATGGTTTTACCAATAACCTTTGTTTAAAATATTAAAAATTAGAACAACCATACGTCACCAATTTGAGTCAATTTGTAGTTCAGTCTTTTCCAAATATCTTTAGATCACCTCATTTGAAGAAAAGTTATTTTGCACAGTTTAAGGTTAGTTTTAGCTTCTTGCTTAAGTGAATGTGTTCCCAAGTATGGCCGCCAGTTATCAATCACCAGTCTAAGCAAGTCACACAAAAAAACTGTCCCTTTCTGCATTTAACTATTCCTTATATAATCATTGGTGATTTTTTTTTGTTCACGCCCACGGTAGCTTGACCCTTCTCATTGGATACTTTGGAAATGTATTTTTTTTTAACAGTCAATCTTTTGGCTGTAATACCGGATTTTGGCCATCGGGGGGGCAGCATGACAAACAACACAGCAATACATTTAATCTTTTCTAACATTTAAAAATATTTCTTTAAAATGTGTAATAAATGCCATAATTTCTTTACATTAATAATTTACATGTTCAAATGTATTGTACTATGTCACATTATTCCTTCTGATTATTTTAATATGAAACATCAGTATTCTTTTTAATGTCATATTACATCAGAGTATACTGCTAACTATTAGCTTAAAATCCATTTAAAATAGTCTTCAGTATCCTGGCATTTATATAAAAAACCATAGCGTATTTCATATTCAGTACTGTACTGCATCCCAACATGAATATAATATATTTCATATTTCTAATAAATCCTGAATGCATGAATCTTGTCTATCCAGATCTGAAATAAAAATAAAAGTGTTATTAATTGTTGCTTCTTAGGTCCACAGATATCCATATTTATATGCTTAAAAACACAGAGGCTAAGACATTTTATGCTTTTTGTCTGAAGTATGTTTTACTGAAATCTAAGTACAGTTATTTTAAATAGTGAAATTTGAAATTATAATGCAAGCCATGTGCTTTTGCTGTGTGTTATCCTCCCCCAGACGTATGTCTGAATTACATATATTCAAGTGTCAGCAGTTACACAGTAGGGGTCATTTTACAAGCCTGTGCTAATTACCATTTCCTTGAGATTTTGATCAGCTTATCTAGTTTATGCTCAGAATATTGTGTCCATCCATTACCTGTTTGCTACCCCCTACAAAGCTGTGAGCTTCAAAAACTATGTTATCTTTTAATTAGGATAAACATGTCTTTACCCAGCCAAAACCACTTGGCAGGGGGGGGGTGATTTACAGTAAAATAGCACTGTTGTAAATAGCCTCATATTCAATCAATTCTGTGGTCTCACCAACCATATATATAGGAAAATTATATATATATATATATATATAATTTTCATTTATAATATTCATATACCCTGACAAAACTAGATTTGAGAGGAGCGTACAATCTCGTTAGGATCAAGGAGGGCCACGAATGGAAAACAGCATTTAACACCAGGAGCGGGCATTATGAGTATCTTGTAATGCCCTTTGGCCTATGTAATGCTCCTGCTGTTTTCCAGGAATTTATTAATGATGTCCTACGAGATATGTTGCAACAGTGTGTTGTGGTGTACTTGGACGACATCCTCATACACTCACCCACACTTGAGGCTCATCGTTCTGATGTTACACAGGTTCTTCAGAGACTACGTGAAAACGGCCTATTTTGTAAACTAGAGAAATGTGAGTTCCATCAGACTCAAGTAACCTTCCTAGGTTATGTTATCTCCGTTGGAGGGTTCTCCATGGATCTTGACAAGTTATCTGCAGTGGCCTTGCCCAGTTGGTCTTCAGTCTATTCAACGTTTTTGGGGTTCGCCAATTACTATAGAAAGTTTATTAAAAACTTTTCTTCCTTGGTCAAACCTATCACAGACATGACCCGTAAAGAGAAAGATCCACTCCATTGGTCACCTACTGCCATTAAGGCCTTTGATAGTCTTAAGACTGCCTTTGCTGCCGCTCCAGTTCTGGCTCATCCTAACCATGTCCTGCCTTTCATTCTTGAGGTCGATGCATCTCAGACTGGAGTAGGTGCCCTCTTGTCTCAACGTCCTACGCCTGATGGTTCCTTGCATCCGTGTGGTTTCTTCTCTAAGAAATTGTCTCCAGCAGAGTGCAATTATGAAATTGGAGACAGGGAATTACTGGCCATAATTTTGGCACTCAAGGAATGGAGGCATCTTCTCGAGGGTACTAGTGTGCCAGTGCTCATTCTTACTGACCACAAGAATTTAACTTATCTATCTGAAGCAAAACGTTTGTCGCCCCGACAGGCCAGATGGTCTCCTACCTGCCTGGTAGTAAGAATGTTAGGGCTGATGTCCTCTCTCGACAATTTTCCCCTCTGTCCAAGGAGGAGTCTGTACCTACTCCTGTTATACCTCCTGACCATATTTTGGCTACCATACGTACTAATTTTACTTCTCCCTTGGGGGAGGAGATCCTGGCTGTACAAACCAATGCACCTCCTGAGAAACCTAGTGGTAAGTGTTTTGCTCCTGAGAATCTTGGAACTAAACTTTTCCACACTTATCAATATCCTAAAGCCGCAGGTCACCCAGACAAGAACGAAATGATTTGGTCACTCAACAATTCTGATGGCCAAGTCTTTGTTCTGATGTCGCTGCGTATGTTGCCTCCTGCTCAGTTTGTGCACAGAATAAGACTCCTCAACGTCTTCCTGTGGGTCTTCTTCAACCTATTGCTAATGGTGAGCGTCCTTGGACACATCTTTCCATGGACTAAGTTGTCGAGCTCCCTGTTTCCAATGGCAATACTGTTATCCTTATGGTGGTTGACCGTTTTTCTAAAATGTCACATTGCATTCCATTGAAGAAGTTGCCTACCGCTCAGGAGCTTGCTTCAATTTTTGCCTGGGAGGTCTTCCGTTTACATGGGTTACCCAAGGAGATAGTGTCAGACTAGGGTAGCCAGTTTGTCTCCAGATGTTGGCGTTCCTTTTGTGCTCAAATGGGGATCCAGCTTTCCTTCTCCTCGGCATATCACCCTCAATCCAATGGGGCTGCGGAATGGTCTAATCAAGCTCTGAAACAGTTCCTCTGTTGCTATGTCTCAGTTCACCACAATAATTGGTCTGAACTGTTACCTTGGGCAGAGTTTGCTCGTAATAGTGCTATTAATGCTTCCTCCAAGTTATCCCTGTTCATGGCGAATTATGGGTTTCAACCATCCTTGTTGCCAGATTCATTCATGTGTCAGGGTATTCCAGCTTTGAAGGAGCATCTCCGGCAACTCCGTTCCACGTGGGTGCAGATTCAGGATTGCCTTCATCGTTCTATGCAGCGCCAAAAGTTCCAGGCTGATCGTAGGCGTCTGCCCGTGCCTTCCTACCAGGTTGCTGAGAGAGTTTGGCTGTCCTCCCGCAACTTGAATCTTTGTGTGCCTTCCAATAAACTGGCTCCCCGTTATGTTGGTCCTTTTCGAATACTCTGACGGGTCAATCCTGTGGCCTACACTCTTGACCTTCCTCCTGCAATGCGCATCTCCAATGTTTTTCATGTCTCCCTCTTGAAACCATTGGTTTGTAATCGGTTTAACACTGTGTTGCCTTGTCCCCGTCCTATCTTTGTTGACAACCATGAGGCGTAGGTCAGCAGCATTATTGACTCTCGTATGTCCAGGGGCCGCGTACAGTATTTGGTTCACTGGAGGGGCTACGGTCCGGAGGAGCGTTCATGGGTTCCCTCCTCTGATGTTCATGCTCCCGCCCTCCTCCGTGCCTTCCATCCCCGTTTCCCCAATAAGCCTTTTGTCCTCCCGTGGGGGAGGGGTCATTGAGGGGAGGGTACTGTCAGGGTTTTTTCGCTGTTTTGTTTGCCATGTGCTGCTGGCAGCCATTTTACTCACCTCTCTTGCTGACTCTGGTGCATACTATGTGATGCCGCTCATTTCCTGCACTTCATTTTATGGCCAGACTGGTGTACATCATCCATGTGATACAGGATGCAGTCTCAGAATTGTGATGTCATCACTTATTATTTAAAGGGCCTCTGTTCAGTATGCTTTGTCCTTGAGTTGTCTCAGACCTGTTTGTGAGAGCTCCTGTGTATTTCCTGGCTGTCTGACGTCCCTTCTGGTTCCTGATCCCTGGCTTGTTGCTGACTCTGCTGTTCTCCTTGTTCCTGATTCCGGCTCGTCTGACTACTCGCTTTGGCTCCTGACTCGGCTCGTCTGACTACCAGCTCTGGTTTTGATTCCTGGCTTGTTATTTGACTTGTGGACTTTTATTATATTTTTTGCTATTACTAAAGGTGTGATTATTTTTGCACTTCTCGTCTCAGTCTGATTCCTGGCACCCTGACAATAAGAAACAAGAAAAGATAAAAGGATAATGGGCACAGAAAAAATAAGCAGATAGAGAAAGAAGAACCTTATAATATATTTACCAAATCCCATATGCTGTTTTAAAGAAAAGAAGAAAAAAACTGTCTAGATGCAAATAAAATATTCAAATCTGAAAACAGGTTTGGGAAAACTCATACAGTTTATAAACATACGTGAATTTCAGAATGGAATCCCTAATTTATATTAAAATATTTGTGTCATCTTATGTAGAAATGACTTCCTGTCAACTGGGGACGAGGTAATGGAACATTTTAACTACATTAAAAAATATATATAGAATGGCAATTATAATTAAAATAACATCAATGTCTTTAGGTTTCTCACAAGGACAAATCCAACTCCATGAGATTTAAATTTTACAAAAAGTAACATTGAGCATCAGAAGACACAATTTTGAGAGAGAATAGTGGAAGATTGTAGATGTATTTATCTCCAGACACATAGATGCACAGTAATAAAGCTTCTTGTTAAAAAAGTGTTAGGTAAATGAGACAAGTAATAATTACTCACTCATAATAATTTACCTGTAACGTCT
This sequence comes from Bombina bombina, assembly GCF_027579735.1. Classification (NCBI taxonomy): domain Eukaryota; kingdom Metazoa; phylum Chordata; class Amphibia; order Anura; family Bombinatoridae; genus Bombina; species Bombina bombina. The sequence goes on from NC_069507.1 coordinate 213,514,361, forward strand.
ATCAATAAGATTCTCTTGGTACAATTAGAATGGGCACTTTAGTTCACTCACTCAAATCATTTCTTTATGATCTCAGTGATACACATTTTGCTCCATTTGATATTTGATTAAAAGAAGCTGGGGGCTCTATTTGAAAAAGGTTCACATTAGAACCGAAACGTTATGGGTTAAAGCCCCATTATTTGTATTATGCACCTTGGGGATTAAAGGCTGCTTTGCATCGTATCCTGTGTTGCCTGCTTCATTTCAGTATAGCCATATATCCTTGGCCAGGTTTGGTATACTGGGGACTGCTTGCATTTACTTTATTCAGCAGTATACCAGGCAGTTGAGTGAAAGGTGTGTGTCACTTTATCTACATATTTATATATGTATATATATATATATATATATATATATATATATATATATATATATACAGGTGGCCCTCGTTTTACTACAGTTCAATTTACACCGTTTCAGAATAACAACCTTTTTTTCCAGTCATGTGACTTCTATTGAAAAGCATTGAGAAGCAGTGCATTTATTAAAATAGCCAGTAGGTGGATCTGTCTGCTTGTGTTGCAGCAAAGCCAAGCAAGCTGAAATTAATCAGTTTAACCAGACCTGAGCTATCAATCAGATTTCAAAGGAACAAGATCTTCCTGTCTATAAATCAGTCCAGATTGGAATGCATAGAAAAAACTGTTTGCAGAAAAATGCAAGTGAAGTCTGTGTTGTGTGATTATTTTATTAGGTTTATAATGCTGTTTAGCAAATGTTTTTGTTCATTTAACTTAGTTTAATTATATATTCTGTGTTGTGTGATTATTTTATTAGGTTTATAATGCTGTTTAGCATATAAAGTCTTCATTTCAAAGCTTTAAAAATAATGTATTAGGTGTTACTTATGACAATTTTGAGAGGGGCCTGGAACCTATCTCCCTCACTTCCCATTGACTTACATTATAAACTGTGTTTCAATTTACAACGGTTTCGATTTACAACCATTCCTTCTGGAACCTAACCCCGGTGTAAACCGAGGGCTACCTGTATACATGTTTTGTATCACAGCTGCCCAATTTAGTAGAAAAGGCAATATTAATGAAAGCAAGTTTTGTATAGAAGCATTTTTCAAACATAGTACACTAGTATTCACAAAAATGCTTCAAGTAAATCACTGTGTTAATGCTAGTTTTTTTCTTTGCACCGGTGCACATTGTGTGCCCACATTGAAATGCCACAGTGGCTTGTAATGCAGTGGTGCTGATGCAGAGTCACCGCTGTTGCCATGCACACCACTGATGGATCTCACTACAGTCACATGTGGGTTTATAGATCATACGTTTAGAGGCTTCACATGCGCCTGTTCAGTCTAACAGACTTCACTAAAACTCACTAAAAATACAGTCTTAAAGGGACAGTCTAGTCAAAAATAAACTTTCATCATTCAGAGAGGGCGTGTCATTTTTAACAACTTTCCGATTTACTTTTATCATCAATTTTGCTTTGTTCTCTTGGTATTTTAAGTTGAAAGCTAAACCTAGGAGGTTTATATGCTAATTTCTTAGCCGTTGAAGGCCACCTCTTATATAAATGCATTTTTTCACAACTATAGGGTGTTAGTTCATGTGTAACATGGTACTCACGCCCATGGAGTTACCTAGGAGTCAGCACTGACTGGCTAAAAACATAATTTATGTAAGAACTTACCTGATAAATTCATTTCTTTCATATTAGCAAGAGTCCATGAGCTAGTGACGTATGGGATATACATTCCTACCAGGAGGGGCAAAGTTTCCCAAACCTTAAAATGCCTATAAATACACCCCTCACCACACCCACAATTCAGTTTAACGAATAGCCAAGAAGTGGGGTGATAAGAAAAAAGTGCGAAAGCATATAAAATAAGGAATTGGAATAATTGTGCTTTATACAAAAAAATCATAACCACCACAAAAAAAGGGCGGGCCTCATGGACTCTTGCTAATATGAAAGAAATGAATTTATCAGGTAAGTTCTTACATAAATTATGTTTTCTTTCATGTAATTAGCAAGAGTCCATGAGCTAGTGACGTATGGGATAATGACTACCCAAGATGTGGATCTTTCCACACAAGAGTCACTAGAGAGGGAGGGATAAAATAAAGACAGCCAATTCCTGCTGAAAATAATCCACACCCAAAATAAAGTTTAATGAAAAAACATAAGCAGAAGATTCAAACTGAAAACGCTGCCTGAAGTACTTTTCTACCAAAAACTGCTTCAGAAGAAGAAAATACAACAAAATGGTAGAATTTGGTAAAAGTATGCAAAGAGGACCAAGTTGCCGCTTTGCAAATCTGATCAACCGAAGCTTCATTCCTAAACGCCCAGGAAGTAGAAACTGACCTAGTAGAATGAGCTGTAATCCTATGAGGCGGAGTCTTACCCGACTCAACATAGGCAAGATGAATTAAAGATTTCAACCAAGATGCCAAAGAAATGGCAGAAGTTTTCTGGCCTTTCAAAACCCGGAAAAGATAACAAATAAACTTGAAGTCTTTCGGAAAGACTTAGTAGCTTCAACATAATATTTCAAAGCTCTAATAACATCCAAAGAATGCAACGATTTCTCCTTAGAATTCTTAGGATTAAGACATAATGAAGGAACCACAATGTCTCCACTAATGTTGTTGGAATTCACAACTTAGGTAAAAATTCAAAAGAAGTTCGCAACACCGCCTTATCCTGATGAAAAATCAGAAAAGGAGACTCACAAGAAAGAGCAGATAATTCAGAAACTCTTCTGGCAGAAGAGATGGCCAAAAGGAACAAAACTTTCCAAGAAAGTAATTTAATATCCAATGAATGCATAGGTTCAAATGGAGGAGCTTGAAGAGCCCCCAGAACCAAATTCAAACTCCAAGGAGGAGAAATTGACTTAATGACAGGCTTTATACGAACCAAAGATTGTACAAAACAATGAATATCAGGAAGAATAACAATCTGTCTGTGAAAAAGAACAGAAAGAGCAGAGATTTGACCTTTCAAGGAACTTGCGGACAAACCCTTATCTAAACCATCCTGAAGAAACTGTAATATTCTCGGTATTCTAAAAGAATGCCAAGAAAAATGATGAGAAAGACACCAAGAAATATAAGTCTTCCAGACTCTATAATATATCTCTCTGGATACAGATTTACGAGCCTGTAACATAGTATTAATCACAGAGTCAGAGAAACCTCTTTGACCAAGAATCAAGCGTTCAATCTCCATACCTTTAAATTTAAGGATTTCAGATCCTGATGGAAAAAAGGACCTTGAGACAAAAGGTCTGGTCTTAACGGAAGAGTCCACGGTTGGCAAGAGGCCATCCGGACAAGATCCGCATACCAAAACCTGTGAGGCCATGCCGGAGCTACCAGCAGAACAAACGAGCATTCCTTCAGAATCTTGGAGATTACTCTTGGAAAAAGAACTAGAGGCGGAAAGATATAGGCAGGATGATACTTCCAAGGAAGTGATAATGCATCCACTGCCTCCGCCTGAGGATCCCGGGATCTGGACAGATACCTGGGAAGTTTCTTGTTTAGATGAGAAGCCATCAGATCTATTTCTGGAAGGTCCCACATTAGAACAATCTGAAGAAATACCTCTGGGTGAAGAGACCATTCGCCCGGATGCAACGTTTGGCGACTGAGATAATCCGCTTTCCAATTGTCCATACCTGGGATATGAACCACAGAGATTAGACAGGAGCTGGATTCCACCCAAACCAAAATTCGAGATACTTCTTTCATAGCCAGAGGACTGTGAGTCCCTCCTTGATGATTGATGTATGCCACAGTTGTGACATTGTCTATCTGAAAACAAATGAACAACTCTCTCTTGAGAAGAGGCCAAGACTGAAGAGCTCTGAAAATTGCACGGAGTTCCAAAATATTGATCGGAAATCTCACCTCCTGAGATTCCCAAACCCCTTGTGCCGTCAGATACCCCACACAGCTCCCCAACCTGTAAGACTTGCATCTGTTGAGATTATAGTCCAGGTCGGAAGAACAAAGAAGCCCCCTGAACTAAACGATGGTGATCTGTCCACCATGTCAGAGAGTGTTGTAAAATCGGTTTAAAGATATTAATTGAGATATCTTTGAGTAATCCCTGCACCATTGGGTCAGCATACAGAGCTGAAGAGGTCGCATGTGAAAACGAGCAAAGGAGATCGCATCTGATGCGGCAGTCCTAAGACCCAACATTTCCATGCATAAGGCTACCAAAGGGAATGATTGTGACTGAAGGTTTTGACAAGCTGATATCAATGTTAAACTTCTCTTGTCTGACAAGGACAGAGTCATAGACACTGAATTTATGTACAAAAACCTAAAAAGGTTACCCTTGTCTGAGGAATCAATGAACTGAATGGTAAATTGATCCTCCAACCATGAAATTGAAGAAACAACACAAGTCGATTCGTATGAGATTCTTCGAAAATGAGAAGACTGAGCAAGTACCAAGATATCGTCCAAATAAGGAAATACCAAAACCCTATTCTCTGATTACAGAAAAAAGGGGCACCGAGAACCTTTGAAAAAAATTCTTGGAACTGAGGCTAGACCAAACGGTAGAGCCACAAAACTGGTAATGCTTGTCTAAAAAGAGAATCTCAGACACTAAAAGTGATCTGGATGAATCGGAATATGCAGATACACATCCTGTAAATCTATTGTAGACATATAATGCCCTTGCTAAACAAAAGGCAGGATAGTCCTACAGTAACCATCTTGAATGTTGGTATCCTAACATAACGAGTCAATAATGACAGATCCAGAACTGGTCTGAAGGAATTGACCTTCTTTGGTACAAATGAAGAGATAAAATAAAACCCCAGCCCCTGTTCCAGAACTGGAACTGGCATAAATACTCCAGCCAACTCTAGATCTGAAACACATTACAGAAATGCTGAGCCTTTGCTGTGTTAACTGGGACACGGGAAAGAAAAGAATCTCTTAGCAGGAGGCCTTAACTTGAAGCCAATTCTGTACCTTTCTGAAACAATGTTTCTGAAACCAGAGATTAAGAACGGAATTGATCCAAATTTCTTTGAAGAAAACGTAATCTGCCCCATACCAGCTGAGCTGGAATAAGGGCCGCACCTTCATAGGTACTTAGGAGCTGGCTATAGGTTTCTATAAGGCTTGGATATATTCCAAACTGGAAATAGTTTCCAAACTGATACCGCTCCTGAGGATGAAGGATCAGGCTTTTGTTCCTTGTAAGGAAAGGAACTAAAATGATTATTTACCCTGGAAAGAAAGGGAAAGCAAAGATGACTTAGAAGACATGTCAGCATTCCAAGTTTAATCCATAAAGCTTCTGTAGCTAAAATAGCTAGAGACATATACCTGACATCAACTCTAATGATATCAAAAGATGGTATCACCAATAAAATTATTAGCATGTTATAGAATAATAATAATGCTATAAAATTATGATCTGTTACTTGTTGCTCTAAAGCTTCTAATCAAAAAGTTGAAGCTGCAGCAACATCCGCTAAAAATATAGCAGGTCTAAGAAGATTACCTGAACATAAGTAAGCTTTTCTTAGAAAGGATTCAATTTTCCTATCTAAAGGATCCTTAAATGAAGTACTATCTGCCGTAGGAATAGTAGTACATTAGCAGGAGTAGAGATAGCCCCATAACCTTAGGGATTTTTGTCTCAAAAAACTCTAATCTGTCAGATGGCACAGGATATAATTTGCTTAAACGTCTAGAAGGAGTAAATAAATTACCCAAATTATTCCATTCCCTGGAAATTACTTCAGAAATAGCATCAGGGAGATAAAACACTTCTGGAATAACTACAGGAGATTTAAAAACCTTATTTAAACGTTTACATTTAGAATCAAGAGGACCAGAATCCTCTATTTCTAATGCAAATAACACTTCTTTAAGTAAAGAACGAATAAATTCCATCTTGAACAAATACAAAGATTTATCAGCATCAACCTCTGAGACAGAAACCTCTGAACCAGAAGAACCATTATCAGTATCCGAATGATGATGTTCATTTAAAAATTCATCTGAAAAAAGAGAAGTTTTAAAAGACTTTTATGTATACTAGAAGGAGAAATAACAGACATAGCCTTCTTAATGGATTTAAAAAATAAAATCTCTTATGTTATCAGGAACACTCTGAAAATTAGATGTTGACGGAACAGCAACAGGTAATGTAACAGTACTAAAGGAAATTTTATCTGCATTAATAAGTTTGACATGACATGCAATACAAATAACAGCTGGAGAAACAGATACCAAAAGTTTATAGCAGATACACTTAGCTTGGTAGCTCCAGCACTGTGCAGTGACTTTCCTGAAGTAACTTCTGACTCAGTTGCAACGTGGAACATCTTGCAATATGTAAAAGAAAAAAACAACATATAAAGCAAAATTGATCAAATTCCTTAAATGACAGTTTCAGGAATGGGAAAAAATGCCAAAGAACAAGCTTCTAGCAACCAGAAGCAATAAAAAATGAGACTTAAATAATGTGGAGACAAAAGTGACGCCCATATTTTTTCGCGCCAAATAAGACGCCCACATTATTTGGCGCCTAAATGCTTTTTGGCGCCAAAAATGACGCCACATCCGGAACGCCGACATTTTTGGCGCAAAATAACGTCAAAGAATGACGCAACTTCCGGCGACACGTATGACGCCGGAAACGGAAATAGAATTTTTGCGCCAAAAAAATCTGCGCCAAGAATGACGCAATAAAATGAAGCATTTTCAGCCCCTGCGAGCCTAACAGCCCACAGGGAAAAAGTCAAATTTTAAGGTAAAAAATGTTAAATTAAAATGCATTATCCCAAATATGAAACTGACTGTCTGAAAAATAAGGAAAGTTGAACATTCTGAGTCAAGGCAAATAAATGTTTGAATACATATATTTAGAACTTTATAAACAAAGTGCCCAACCATAGCTAGGAGTGTCACAGAAAATAAGACTTACTTACCCCAGGACACTCATCTACATATAGCAGATAGCCAAACCAGTACTGAAACGAGAATCAGTAGAGGTAATGGTATATATAAGAGTATATCGTCGATCTGAAAAGGGAGGTAAGAGATGAATCTCTACGACCGATAACAGAGAACCTATGAAATAGACCCCTTAGAAGGAGATCACTGCATTCAAATAGGCAATACTCTCCTCACATCCCTCTGACATTCACTGCACGCTGAGAGGAAAACCGGGCTCCAACTTGCTGCGGAGCGCATATCAACGTAGAATCTAGCACAAACTTACTTCACCACCTCCATCGGAGGCAAAGTTTGTAAAACTGAATTGTGGGTGTGGTGAGGGGTGTATTTATAGGCATTTTAAGGTTTGGGAAACTTTGCCCCTCCTGGTAGGAATGTATATCCCATACGTCACTAGCTCATGGACTCTTGCTAATTACATGAAAGAAATGCAAGTCTGTCAAAAGAACTGAAATAAGGGGGCAGTCTGCATAAACTTAGATACAAAGTAATCACAGAAATAAAAAATATATTAATATAACTGTGTTGGTTATGCAAAACTGGGGAATGGGCAATAAAGGGATTATATTTTTAAACAATAAATATTCTGGTGTAGACTGTCCTTAAACCACAATTTTCCTTTAATTTAGAAAAGCTACTTTCTATATTCACAATTGGGTGGATGCAATACACTATTTTAAAGGAACCGTAAAGTCAAAATGATTCATTATGCAGAACAACTTTCCAATCTACTTCTGTTATATATTTGCTATATTCTCTTGCTCTGCTTGTTGTTAGCATACCTAGGTAGGCTCAGAAGCAATGCACTACTGGAGTCTAGCTGGGGATTGTTGCCTGTATACATATATATATATATATATATATATGCCTTACCTGAATCATGAATGAACATTTTTTGAATTTCATATCCCCTTAAAGGGACACAAGTCGAAATAAGGTTTTATGATTCAGAAAGAGCAGCAGTTTTAAGAAACTTTCCAATTTACTTTCATTATCAAATTTTGCACAGTCTTTTTATATTTACACTTTCTGAGGAACAAGATCCTATTGAGCATGTGCACAAGCTCACAGGGTATACGTATACTAGTATTTGATTGGCTCATGTCTGTCACATGATTACATGGGGCCGGAAAATGGGAGAAAAAACACATTTGTCAGAAAAAAATCTACTACTTGTTTGAAATTCAGAGTGTTAAATCATTGTATTTTTATTATGTACTTGTTAATTATGTAATTTTACTGTATTGAGTGGTCCTTTACAAATTCAAACAAAAATAGAAGCAGTCTGCCAGGAATGACCAACAGCTCAAATAGCTTGTTCTATGGCCCAGTTGCCACCTGGGAGTAGCTTCTTTTTGCCCAATTGTGCTTTCACAAAGGAAAACTTTCCTGAAGCATATCAGTCTGATCCCGCCTAACCAGGTCAGTCCAGCCCCGAAATACCAGGCAATTCTCCTCTGAACAAGGGAAACGGCAAACCCAGACAATCGTTTCGGCCTTCTATGGGCCTCGCCAGTGAGGTGCAGCCATATTCCTCTAAGCACACTAGGCAGGGAGTCCACGTCTGGTTTCCCCCATCACCCTTAGAGAGACCCTAAGAGTCATTATGCAAATTAAAAGAAAAATAGAAGCAGTCTGCCAGGAACGAACAACAGCTCAAATAGCTTGTTCTATGGCCCGGTTGCCACCTGGGAGTAGCTTCTTTTTGCCTAATTGTGCTTTCACAAAGGAAAACTTTCCTGAAGCATATCAGTCTGATCCCTCCTAACAAGGTCAGTCCAGCCCCGAAATACCAGGCAATTCTCCTCTGAACAAGGGAAACGGCAACGCCAGATGATCGTTTCGGCCATCTATGGGCCTTGTCAGTGAGGTGCAGCCATATCCCTCTAAGCACATTGGGCAGGGAGTCCACGTCTGGTTTCCCCCATCACCCTTAGGGAAACCCTAAGAGTCATTATGCAAATTCAAACAAAAATAGAAGCAGTCTGCCAGGAACGAACAACAGCTCAAATAGCTTGTTCTATGGCCCGGTGTCCACCTGGGAGTAGCTTCTTTTTGCCCAATTGTGCTTTCACAAAGGAAAACTTTCCTGAAGCATATCAGTCTGATCCCGCCTAACCAGGTCAGTCCAGCCCTGAAATACCAGGCAATTCTCCTCTGAACAAGGGAAACGGCAATGCCAGACGATCGTTTCAGCCTTCTATGGGCCTCGTCAGTGAGGTGCAGCCATATCTCTCTAAGCACATTGGGCTGGGAGTCCACGTCTGGTTTCCACCATCACCCTTAGGGAGACCCTAAGAGTCATTATGCAAATTCAAACAAAAAATAGAAGCAGTCTGCCAGGAAAGAACAACAGCTCAAATAGCTTGTTCTATGGCCCGGTTGCTACCTGGGAGTAGCTTCTTTTTCCCCAATTGTGCTTTCACAAAGGAAAACTTTCCTGAAGCATATCAGTCTGATCCCGCCTAACAAGGTCAGTCCAGCCCCGAAATACCAGGCAATTCTCCTCTGAACAACGGAAACGGCAACCCCAGACGATCGTTTCGGCCATCTATGGGCCTCATCAGTGAGGTGCAGCCATATCCCTCTAAGCACATTCGGCAGGGAGTCCACGTCTGGTTTCCCTCATCACCCTTAGGGAGACCCTAAGAGTCATTATGCAAATTCAAACAAAAATAGAAGCAGTCTGCCAGGAACGAACAACAGCTCAAATAGCTTGTTCTATGGCCCGGTGTCCACCTGGGAGTAGCTTCTTTTTGCCCAATTGTGCTTTCACAAAGAAAAACTTTCCTGAAGCATATCAGTCTGATCCCGCCTAACCAGGTCAGTCCAGCCCCGAAATACCAGAAAATTCTCCTCTGAAAAAGGGAAATGGCAACCCCAGACGATAGTTTCGGCCTTCTATGGGCCTCGTCAGTGAGGTGCAGCCATATCCCTCTAAGCACATTGGGCAGGGAGTCCACGTCTGGTTTCCCCCATCACCCTTAGGGAGACCCTAAGAGTCATTATGCAATTTCAAACAAAAATAGAAGCAGTCTGCCAGGAATGAACAACAGCTCAAATAGCTTGTTCTATGACCCGGTTGCTACCTGGGAGTAGCTTCTTTTTGCCTAATTGTGCTATCACAAAGGAAAACTTTCCTGAAGCATATCAGTCTGATCCCGCCTAACCAGGTCAGTCCAGCCCCAAAATACCAGGCAATTCTCCTCTGAACAAGGGAATGGCAACCCCAGACGATCGTTTCGGCCTTCTATGGGCCTCGTCAGTGAGGTGCAGCCATATCCCTCTAAGCACATTGGGCAGGGAGTCCACGTCTGGTTTCCCCCATCACCCTTAGGGAGACCCTAAGAGTCATTATGCAAATTCAAACAAAAATAGAAGCAGTCTGCCAGGAACGAACAACAGCTCAAATAGCTTGTTCTATGGCCCGGTTGCCACCTGGGAGTAGCTTCTTTTTGCCCAATTGTGTTTTCACAAAGGAAAACTTTCCTGAAGCATATCAGTCTGGTCACGACAGCCCCAAAATACCAGGCAATTCTCCTCTGAACAAGGGAAACGGCAACCCCAGACGATCGTTTCGGCCTTCTATGAGTGGTCCTTTAAATGGAAAAATATCTACTATCCATTGAGTTTATGTCAATAATGAATTGCCTTGTAGTACAAATGGTAATTTTAATAATTTACGCAGCAGGATGAATTTACACAAGAAACCATAAAAAAGTCGAAAAAAAACAGATACTCTGACTATTTACAGCCATATGAATTGTCTTCTGGTTGTCTCTTTCGTTCTTTAGAAAGAGGGAGCAGAGCAATTGTATGAAAAGGAAGGAACCAATGAAAAGCTCCAATCAATCTTCATTTTATATATAGCAAGTACCTGGTTATCCCTATCTATGGCACTATACTATATAATTGTTCTTTGTCATCTTAACTACTAAAAGTTATTTTATAACCAGGAATCTTCCAGCAACATATCCATGGAAACAGACCAATTTATTTGATGAACTCTTTGGCAGCATAGAAAATGTTTTCAAATAAACCAACATTTTTGTCAGTTTGTGGAAGGTTGTAACTGTCAGCTGTGCTCACTATTTAGTTATAATACAGCACCATTATTTGTGCATTTTCTTTTAGTTTCAATGTAATCAGCTTTTTTTGTGTGATCTTTATTCATGAATATATTTTGAACAAGTCTAATATAAATCTTTCGTGTGAATGAAAATCTAAGGATTAAACTAAGACACCAACAGTTTTAATTCTGAACGTTGATCCTGAATTTTTAGCTTTTTTTTCATACTGAAGTTTTGTTCACAAAGACATCAATATGTATGAAATAGCACACTAAAAAAAAAAACAACTAAAAATAGACTCTATAAAAGGATTACTGAATTATACAGGCTGAGGCTTTTAAATGTGATCTTTATATATGCCAAGCAAGTGATTGTGTACTTATTACAAAATTATGCTCTTGCTTATTTACTCTCATATTCATAAATAATATTTTGTTGCAGCTCAAAGTTGGAAGTCTTTATTTTTAAAGGGAATGACTTATACTTGCTAAAAAAACAAAAACATTTCACTCTTAATAGGTGCTGTGACGTGTATATTTTAAAAAATATATATTAGACTGTGAATGTCTTCATAATTCTGAGATAAATTTAAAATTAAATGTTCCCATCATTTTTATATCTTAGAAAACCAAAGCCTGAAACCCCATTTTCCTGCCACACACCGTTTCAGTTTAAAAGCAGACAAGGAGGGATGATAGTTGCTCATTGAGCAAAATAAAAATTAAAAATTAAAAGATCAACAATCCTAGCTAAACATGCTGGAAATATGTATGCTTTACTTAGTAACAAACAGAATAAATGTTATGTTAATCCTGGCCTTAGCAAAAGTACAGAGCCTCAAAAGAAATATCTGCTTAAATGGACAGTCTACTTGATTTTTTTTGTTTGAAAAGATAGATAATCCCTTTATTACCCATTCCCCAGTTTTGCATAACCAACACTGTTATATTAATACATTTTTTACCTCGACTGTGAATACCTTCTATCTAAGCCTCTGCAGACTGCCCCCTTATCTAAGTTCTTTTGACAGACAGCATTTCAACCAATCAGTGTGGACTCAAACAACTCCACAGGAGTATGCACAATGTTATCTATATGACACACGTGAACTAGCGCTGTCCAGCTGTGAAAATACACTGTAATAAGAGGCAGCTTTTAATAGCTTAGAAATCAGTTTATAAACCTACCTAGGTTTATCTGTCAACAAAGAATACCAAGAGAACAAAACAACATTTGATGAAAAAAGTAAATGTAGAAGTTGTTGAAAATTGCATGCCCTATCTGAACCATGAAAACAAAATGTCTGCTTACATGATAAATTTCTTTCTTTCCGGACATGGAGAGTTCACAACGTCATTCCAATTACTGGTGGGAATATCACTCCTGGCCAGCAAGAAGAGGCAAAGAGCACCACAGCAAAGCTGTTAAGTGTCACTCCCCTACCCATAATCCCCAGTCATTCAAAAGGGAAATGGAAAAAGGAATAGCACAAAGGTGTAGAGGTGCCTGAGGTTTAGTCAAAAATAACTGTCTAATCTTAAGGGTGGACTCTCCATGTCCGTAAAGAAAGAAATTTATCAGGTAAGCATAAATTTTGTTTTCTTTCCTAAGACATGGAGAGTCCACAACATCATTCCAATTACTAGTGGGAACCAATACCCAAGCTAGAGGACACAGAATGAATTGAGAGAGAGAACAAGACAGGGAAACCTAAACAGAAGACACCACCGCTTGAAGAACCTTTCTCCCAAAAGAGGCCTCAGCCGAGGCGAAAGTATGGAAAAATTTGGAAACATTATGCAGAGAGGACCAAGTTGCAGCCTTGCAAATCTGTTCTACAGATGCTTCATTTTTGAAAGCCCAAGAAGAGGAGACAGCTCTATTTGAATGAACTGTAATTCTCTCAGGAGGCTGCTGACCAGCAGTCTCATAAGCAAAACGAATCACACTTCTCAACCAAAAGGAAAGAGAAGTAACAGTAGCCTTCTAACCCTTACGCTTTCCTAAAAAAACAAATAAACAGGGCAGAAGACGGGCGAGAATCCTTAGTCGCCTGTAGGTAGAATTTTAGAGCACGCACAACATCCAAGTTGAACAACAGACATTCCTTATGAGAAAAAGGATTAGGACATAGAGAAGGAACGACAATTTCAGAAATCACTTTAGGGAGAAACCCCAATTTAGAATGAAGAACCTTATCAGCATGAAAGATAAGGTAAGAAGAAACACACTGCAAAGCTGAGAGTTCTGAAACTCTCTGAGCAGAAGAAATAGCAATAAGAAACAAAACCTTCCAAGAAAACAGCTTAATATCTATGGAATGCATTGGCTCAAACGGAGACTACTGCAAAACTTTAAGAACAAGATGAAGGCTCCAAGGAGGAGCAACAGGTTTAAACACAGGTCTGATTCTGACCAGAGCCTGACAAAAAGATTGAACATATGGCACACCTGCCAGATGCTTATGTAAAAGAATAGATCATGTAGAAATCTGACCGTTCAGAGAACTGGCTGACAACCCTTTCTCCAGACCTTCCTAGAGAAAAGACAAAATTCTAGGAATCCTGACCCTACTCCAAGAGTAGCCTTTAGATTAACACAAATAAAGGTATTTACGTCATACCTTATAGTAAATTTTTCGAGTCAAAGGCTTGCAAGCCTGAATCATAGTCCGAATGACTGACTCAGAAAACCCACGCTTAGTCAGAACTAAGCATTCAATCTCCAAGCAGTCAGCTTCAGAGAAACGAGATTTGGATAGAGGAATGGACCCTGAGTTAAAAGGTCTTTCCTCAGAGGTAACCTCCAAGTTGGAAGAGATGACATCTTCACCAGGTCTGCATACCAGATTCTGCAAGGCCATGCAGGAGCTATTAGAATTACCAACGCTCTCTCCTGTTTGATACATGGAAGGAGATCAAACAGAGGAAACAGGTATGCTAGATCGAAATTCCAAGGAACCGCCAGAGCATCTATCAGAGCTGCCTGCGGATCTCTTGACCTTGAACCGTACCTTGGAAGCTTGGAGTTCTGCCGAGACACCATCAGATCCAACTCCGGCACCCCCTATTTGAGGGTTAACCTGGAGAACACCTCCCTGATGGAGAGTCCAATCCCCGGGATGAAATGTCTGTCTGCTCAGGAAATCTGCCTCCCAATTGTCCACTCCTGGAATGCGGATGGCAGATAGACAACAATTGTGAATGACAGAGGGATGTGAAGGGAGTATTGCCGATTGAATGCTATGGTCATCCTATCGGGGATCTATTTCATAGGTTCTCTGTTATCGGTCATAGAGATTCTTCTCCTACCTCCCTTTTCAGATCGACGATATACTCTTATATACCATTACCTCTGCTGATTCTCGTTTCAGTACAGGTTTGACTATCTACTATATGTAGATGAGTGTCTTTTGGTAAGTATGTCTTATTTTACTTATGACACTCTCAGCTATGGTTTGGCACTTTATATGTAAAGTTCTAAATATATGTTTTATACTTATATTTGCCATGATTCAGGTTAATCAGTATTTTTCCTTCTTACAGACTGTCAGTTTCATTTTTGGGAAATGCATATGAATACATTTTTTTCTTACCTGAAAATTTTTCAATTTGACTTTTCTTCTAAATTGCGGGCTGTTAGGCTCGTGGGTGCAAAAATGCTAGAATTTATTGCGTCATTTTTGGCGCAAGACTTTTTTGGCGCGAGAATTATGTTTGTTGACGTTAATGACGTATTTTGCGGCGTCGTAGTTGACGCCGAGAGTTTTCACTTCTCATAAATTAGATGAATTTTTAAATGACCACCAACATTCTGATTTATCTATCTCTGATGAGGATCTATCTGGTTCAGAAGATTCTGCCTCAGATATTGACACTGACAAATCTTCATATTTATTTAAGATGGAGTTTATTCGTTCTTTACTAAAAGAGGTGTTGATTGCATTAGATATGGAGGAGTCTAGTCCTCTTAATATTAAAACCAGTAAACGTTTAAATTCATTTTTTAAACCTCATGTAGTTATTCCAGAGGTTTTTCCAGTTCCTGATGCTATTTCAGATGTAATTTCTGGGGAATGGAATAGTTTGGGTACTTCATTTACTCCTTCTTTAAGGTTTAAGAGACTGTACCCTTTGCCAGGTGATAGATTGGAGTTTTTTTGGGGGCTATATCTACTCTTGCTAAACGTACTACTATTCCTACGGCAGATAGTACTTCTTTTAAAGATCCCTTAGATAGGAAACTTGAATCTTTTCTAAGGAAGGCTTATTTATGTTCAGGTAATCTTCTTAGGCCTGCTATTTCTTTGGCTGATGTTGCTGCAGCTTCAACTTTTTGGTTGGAGGCTTTAGCGCTACAAGTACCAGATCATAATGTGTATAGCATTGTTAAGCTTCTTCAACATGCTAATAATTTAATTTGTGATGCCATTTTTGATATCATTAGAATTGATGTTAGGTATATGTCTTTACCTATTTTAGCTAGAAGAGCTTTATGGCTTAAATCTTGGAATGCAGATATGACTTCTAAGTCAACGTTGCTATCTCTTTCTTTCCAAAGTAATAAATTATTTGGTTCTCAGTTGGATTCTATAATTTCAACTGTCACTGGGGGGAAGGGAGCTTTTTTGCCTCAGGATAAAAAATCTAAGGGTAAATTTAGGGCTGCTAACCGTTTTCGTTCCTTTCATCAGAATAAGGAACAGAAGCCTAACCCTTCCCACCTGGAAGCCTTCTCCAGTCTGGAATAAATCCAAGCCTTTTATAAAATCAAAACCAACTCCCAAGTCCACATGAAGGTGCGGCCCTCATTCCAGCACTGCTGGTAGGGGGCAGATTACGATTTTTCAAATATGTTAGGATCAATTCAATTCAAAATCATTGGATTCAGAACATTGTTTCTCAAGGGTACAGAATAGGTTTCAAGGTAAGGCCGCCTGTGAGAAGGTTCTTTCTCTCACGCATTCCAGTGAACCCAGTAAAGGCTCAGGCTTTCCTGAAATGTGTTTCAGACCTGGAGTCATCTGGGGTAATTGTGCCAGTTCCATATCTGGAACGGGGTATGGGGTTTTATTCAAATCTGTTCATTGTACCAAAGAAAGAGAATTATTTCAGACCAGTTCTGGATCTAAAAATTTTGAATCGTTGTGTAAGAATACCAACGTTCAAGATGGTGACTATAAGGACTATTTTGCCTTTTGTACTGCAAGGGCATTATATGTCCACAATAGACTTACAGGATGCTTATCTTCATATTCCAATTCATCCAGATCACTATCAGTTCCTGAGATTCTCTTTTCTAGACAAGCATTACCAATTTGTTGCTCTTCCTTTTGGCCTTGCAACAGCTGTAA
Organism: Bombina bombina; assembly: GCF_027579735.1. NCBI lineage: Eukaryota > Metazoa > Chordata > Amphibia > Anura > Bombinatoridae > Bombina > Bombina bombina. Next base: position 213,530,788 of record NC_069507.1, read on the forward strand.
GGATCTTCTCAAAGGTTCTCGGTGCCCTTCTCTCTGTAATCAGAGAGCGGGGTATTGCGGTGTTTCCTTATTTGGACAATATCTTGGTACTTGCTTAGTCTTTACATTCTGCAGAATCTCACAGGAATCAACTTGTGTTGTTTCTTCAAAAACATGGTTGGAGGATCAATTTACCAAAAAGTTCCTTGATTCCTCAGACAAGGGTAACATTTTTGGGATTCCAAATAGATTCAGTATCCATGACTTTGTCTCTAACAGACAAAAGACGTCTGAAATTGGTTTCAGCTTGTCGGAACCTTCAGTCTCAATCATTCCCTTCAGTAGCTATGTGCATGGAAGTTTTAGGTCTCATGACTGCAGCATCGGACGCGATCCCCTTTGCTCATTTTCACATGAGACCTCTTCAGCTTTGTATGCTGAACCTTTGGTGCAGGGATTATACAAAGATATCACAATTGATATCCTTAAATCCCAATACTCGACTATCTCTGACTTGGTGGTTAAATCACCACCGTTTAGTTCAAGGGGTCTCTTTTCTTCGTCCAACCTGGACTGTGATTTCAACAGATGCGAGTCTTTCAGGTTGGAGAGCTGTCTGGGGATCTCTGACAGCGCAGGGGGTTTGGAAATCGGCGAGATTACCAATCAATATTTTGGAACTCTGTGCAATTTTCAGAGCTCTTCAGTTCTGGCCTCTTCTGAAGAGAGAATCGTTTATTTGTTTTCAGACAGACAATGTCACAACCGTGGCGTATGTCAATCATCAAGGTGGGACTCACAGTCCTCAGGCTATGAAAGAAGTATCTCGGATACTTGCATGGGCGGAATCTAGTTCCTGTCTAATCTCTGCAGTTCATATCCCAGGTATAGACAATTGGGAAACGGATTATCTCAGTCGCCAGACTTTACATCCAGGAGAATGGTCTCTTTACCCAGATGTGTTTCTTCAGATTGTTCAGATGTGGGGGCTTCCAGAAATAGGTTTGATGGCTTCTCATCTAAACAGGAAACTTCCCAGGTATCTGTTCAGATCCAGGGATCCTCAGGCGGAAGCAGTGGATGCGTTGTCACTTCCTTGGAGTTATCAACCTGCTTATATCTTTCCGCCTCTAGTTCTTCTTCCAAGAGTGATTTCCAAAATCATAATGGAACGTTAGTTTGTTCTGCTGGTGGCTCCAGCATGGCCACACAGGTTTTGGTATGCGGATCTTGTTCGGATGTCCAGTTGCCAACCTTGGCCACTTCCGTTAAGGTCAGTCCATTTTTCCATCAGGATCTCAAATCATTAAATTTGAAGGTATGGAGATTGAACGCTTAGTGCTTAGTCATAAAGGTTTCTCTGACTCAGTGATCAATACTATGTTGCGGGCTTCTTAAATCTGTGTCTAGAAAGATTTATTACCGGGTTTGGAAGACTTACATTTCATGGTGTTCCTCTCATAATTTCTCCATTCTTTTAGAATTCCTAGAATTTTACAGTTTCTTCAGGATGGTTTGGATAAGGGTTTGTCTGCAAGTTCCTTGAAAGGACAAATCTCTGCTCTTTCTGTTCTGTTTCACAGAAAAATTGCTAATCTTCCTGACATTCGTTGTTTTGTACAGGCTTTGGTTTGTATCAAGCCTGTCATTAAGTCAATCTCTCCTCCTTGGAGTCTTAATTTGGTTTTGAGAGCTTTACAGGCTCCTCCGTTTGAGCCTATGCATTCTCTGGATATTAAGTTGTTTCTTTTGGCTATCTCTTCTGCTAGAAGAGTTTCTGAATTATCTGCTCTTTCTTGTGAGTCTCCTTTTCTGATTTTTCATCAGGATAAGGCGGTTTTGCGGACTTCATTTGAATTTTTACCTAAGGTTGTGAATTCCCAGAACATTAGTAGAGAAATTGTTGTCCCTTCGTTGTGTCCTAATCCTAAGAATTCTTTGGAAAAATCTTTGCATTCTTTGGATGTGGTTAGAGCTTTGAAATATTATGTTGAAGCTACTAAAGATTTCAGAAAGACTTCTAGTCTATTTGTTATCTTTTCTGGTCCTAAGAAAGGTCAGAAAGCTTCTGCTATTTCTTTGGCTTCTTGGTTTAAACGTTTGATTCATCATGCTTATGTAGAGTTGGGTAAATCCCCCCCTCAGAGGATTACGGCTCATTCTACTAGGTCAGTTTCTACTTCCTGGGCTTTTAAGAATGAAGCTTCTGTTGATCAGATTTGCAAAGCAGCAACTTGGTCTTCTTTGCATACTTTTACTAAATTCTACCATTTTAATGTTTTTCTTCTTCTTCAGAAGCAGTTTTTGGTAGAAAAGTACTTCAGGCAGCTATTTCAGTTTGATTCTTCTGCTTATATTTTCAGTTTTTTTCATTATAAAGATTAAAACTTTTGATTTGGGTTGTGGATTATTTTTTCAGCGGAATTGGCTGTCTTTATTTTTATCCCTCCCTCTCTAGTGACTCTTGAGTTCCACATCTTGGGTATTTGCTATCCCATACGTCACTAGCTCATCTTGCCAATTACATGAAAGAAAACATAATTTATGTAAGAACTTACCTGATAACTTCATTTCTTTCATATTGGCAAGAGTCCATGAGGCCCACCCTTTTTTTGTGGTGGTTATGATTTTTTTGTATAAAGCACAATTATTCCAATTCCTTATTGATGCTTTCACTCCTTATCACCCCACTTCTTGGCTATTCATTAAACTGAATTGTGGGCGTGGTGGGGGGTGTATTTATAGGCATTTTGAGGTTTGGGAAACGTGCCCGGCTGGGTGAAGACATCTCAAGGTAGGGTGATCTTCAAGGTGGTAGTGTTAGGTTTTTTAAGGGGGGATTGGGTGGGTTTTAGAGTAGGGTTGGGTGTGTGGGTGGTGGGTTTTAATGTTGGGGGGGTATTGTATTTTTTTCTACAGGTAAATGAGTCGATTACTTTGGGGCAATGCCCCGCAAAAGGCCCTTTTAAGGGCTATTTGTAATTTAGTATAGGGTAGGGAATTTTTTTTATTTTGGGGGGCTTTTTTATTTTATTAGGGGGATTAGATTAGGTGTAATTAGTTTAAAAATTTGTAATTTCTTTTTTATTTTCTGTAATTTAGTGGGTTTTTTTTTCGTAATTTAGTTTATTTAAATTAATTGTAATTAATTGTAGTTAGTTTAGGTAATTAATTTAATTATAGTGTCGTGTTAGGTGTAATTGTAACTTAGGTTAGGGTTTATTTTACAGGTATATTTGTCTTTATTTTAACTAGGTAGGTATTAAATAGTTAATAACTATTTAATAACTATCCTACCAAGTTAAAATAAATACAAAGTTGCCTGTAAAATAAAAATAAACCCTAAGATGGCTACAATGTAACTATTAGTTACATTGTAGCTAGCTTAGGGTTTATTTTACAGGTAAGTATTTATTTTTAAATAGGAATAATTTAGTTAATTATAGTAAATTTATTTAGATGTATTTAAATTATATTTAAGTTGGGGGGGTTAGGGTTAGACTTAGGTTTAGGGGTTAATAAATTTATTATAGTGGTGGTGGCGATGTTGGTGGTGCCGGCAGGTAAGGGGTTAATACATTTAATATAGTTGCAGCGACATTAGGGAGAGATTAGGGGTTAATAAATAAAATGTAGGGTTCGGCGATGTTGGGGGCATCAGATTAGGGGTTCATAAGTATAATGTAGGTGGCGGCGGTGTCCGGAGCGGCAGATTAGGGGGTTAATAATATAATGTAGGTGGCGACGATGTCGGGGGCGGCATATTAGGGGTTAATAAGTGTAATATTAGGGGTGTTTAGACTCAGGGTTCATGTTAGGGTGTTAGGTGTAGACATAACTTTTATTTCCCCATAGGAAACAATGGGGCTGCGTTAGGAGCTGAACGCTGCTTTTTTGCAGGTGTTAGTTTTTTTTCAGCCAGCTCAGCCCCATTGTTTCCTATGGGGAAATTGTGCACGAGCACGTTCAGCCAGCTCACCGCTGACTTAAGCAACGCTGGTATTGTGGTGAGATGTGGAGCTAAATTTTGCTCAACGCTCACTTTTCTGAGGCTAACACCGGCTTGAAGAAAACTCGTAATACCAGCGTTGTCTTAAGTGAGTGATGAGAAAAAAAGTCTCGTTAGCCCCGCACACCATTACCGTCAAAAACTTGTAAACTAGCCGATAGAGTAAAAAACACAGCCTCTTCAACTGACCTTTGTCCATAGCTGAATACTAATCCCCAATAAGCACACATAAACTAAAATAATAAGAGCCACAAAACATTTTAGGTTAACTCCTTCCATTCTATAAAGGAAAATTAACCCCTAAGTCTCTATATCACATACATTTGTGCCTGCACCCTGCCAGAATAAAATCCTTCATTAAGGATTAATGTCCCAAGTAAATAGTTTAGATAACCTTCTTAAGTGCAAGTCTCCAGTACCTAAAAGACAAAAAGCACTTACCTGCAAATCCAGCTGTCCGGCAGGAAGACAGCTTACAAGGTGTGAAAGGACACATACTCCTTACAGAGACCTGTAGAAAAAGAAAGTTTCTATAACTAGGGCAGCAATATGTTAGGAAACCAAGTAAGGACCATGTCACAACTTATTAACTGCTTAAAAGCCACCACTACTCTACTGAAGAGATTGACGTGGACTCAGTTGAACCCAAATCCTTGCTTGCAGGGAAAAGTACCCAAAAAAGGAATCAATTTCTTCAGACACCAAACATTACCTCCTCCCCATTGACAGAGGCAAAGAGAATGACTGGGGATTATGGGTAGGGAGTGACACTTAACAGCTTTGCTGTGGTTCACTTTGCCTCCTCCTGCTGGCCAGGGGTGATATTCCCACTAGTAATGGGAATGACGTTGTGGACTCTCCATGTCTTAGGAAATAAATTGTATTTCTTTCTTAAGACAAAGTGAGTCCACGGAATCATCAATTACTGTTGGGAATATCACTCCTGGCCAGCAGGAGGAGGCAAAGAGCACCACAGCAAAGCTGTTAAGTATCACTTCCCTCCCCACAATCCCCAGCTATCCTCTTTGCCTTCAGTGAAAGGAGGAGGTGAAATTTAGGTGTCTGTTAAAGAATTTCTTCTATCAAGATTTTATTATTTTGAAAGCCTAAGCAGGTTTGCTCTGATCTTTCCTGACAATTGGGTATAGCTGTACTCCACATTAGTATCTTCAGTAGGGCTGTGGTAGCTTTGAAGCAGTTAGGAACTTGTGGGGTGGGCCCCACTGTGTTTTCTTAACAATTTGCTGCCCTCAAATGGAATGCTAGAGTAGGTTTACTCTGTTCCTTCTTGTCTACACAGGTCTCTGTGAGGAGTGGCTTCCTCTTATGCCAGGTGAGCTGTCCTCCTGCCGGACGGCTAGATGTAGGTAAGTGCCTTTTGGTCTTCTAGTTGGGAGGCTGTGCACTTAATGGGTTCAAACCTGAAACATTATATGGGACACAATATCCTTCGCTAGGCTATTGGCAGGCAGGGAGCAGGCACTTATTATAAGGAGACAGGTGTTTTTACTTTTTTTTTTATATAAAGTGTATACCTCTTATTTATTTTGGGTTTAGCTAGTCAAAGACGTTTCTGTGTGAGTGTTTTGCCTATGTTTTAAATGTAAGCCAGAGCTAAAAATACTAGCTAGGGTTATTTTCATATGCAGACTGGTCTCTTTCAATAAGGCTGCATTTATGTTATGAGACACACAGCTGAGACTCTTCCGTTGGGTGTGTTTTGAGTTTGGTTTATTTTTTTCCTGTTGCACAATGTTACAGTCCATGCTAGGAATTTGTTACCCGCCATTCACTTGAAGCATGTAACACTTACTCGGTAAGAAATGCCTGTTAATTATTTATAGTGCATTGGGCTTTGTCATCCGCCATGTCAGTTTTTTGTGGCAGGAAGTTCTTAGGATTATGTTAGGAGACGCGCGCCTGTATAATGGCGCAGGTTTTCATCAGCGGGTCATGTGACTCGTTTTCTGATTTTGTTAGCGATCAGAGCGGCGGATACTCTGTTAGCAAGTTTAATGTATAATAGTCTTTTGCTTTTCTTGTCGAACTGCCTGATAGTGGATTACTAAGAAGCCCTTAACAGAGCAATTTGTTAGCTCTTTTGTTAGCTCGTACGCTAGCTACTTGGATGATCATGGAGGGAATCGGCCATTTTAGCCAATCATAACTCATTTATTTGTTAACCCCAGAAGGTTGTTTGCTAAGCAGCCCATAACATCTCAGTCTCTGAGGTGTTGGGTTATTTTTTTGTTTTTATTTCTCTGTTATTACTAGCTTAGTGCTAGTCTAAGGCTGTAAGCAGGAAAGCCCTCAGGGACCATAATTTAGCAGTGCACAATCTTACTTAACATATTTCAATAATAAAATTTAAAGAATTTTACTTTATTCCTCATGACATAGGACATGGAATGTTGTTTTTCTTGTTTTTGTTATGTATTGTAGCTTAAATTGTTTTGCTATTCTGTTATGCTTACTTAGCTAAAAAAATTCTCATGAAGAGATAAATTGCTGCTCGTTGAACCCAATGTCTCCTAGGTTGAGGCGGTTTAGGCAATGCCACAGCTTTCTCCTTAAACGGCCTAAGCCTCTATGGCGTCACATGCAGTGCCCTGCGGTTCCTCTTAATCTCCAGGAGGAGTGTATTTGCATACAGAAATTGCAGCTCAAGTATCCTCTGCGGTACCTGTGGCTTGGTCTGTTTTTACCTTTACTACAGGGAAAATGCAAGAAGATATTTAAAGTTTCAGATAATAAGGTTTATGCTCCACATGCTGCTACACAGGTTGGCCCTCTACTAAGTCTGGTGAGGAGGATTGTGAGGGGAAATCTCAGATCTGGACAGTATAATTCCTTTTTCTGATGCTGAAGTGGTCTCCTTCAGATGCATGCGTCAACACTTCGTGTACTGTTAAAGGAGGTTTTAGCTACTTGGACGACACCGATACCCCTGTCGGTGTTAACCCTTGCAAATTTTGTAAACTTCATTCGTTCTATGATTTCCTTCCTATGAGGAAGTGTTCTAGATGTGCTAGGGGAATTTTCACAGGAATAGGAAGCTAGGGATACCTTTCTCCATGTCTCCCGTTAAAGGATTTTCCTGTCGCTGACTCCATGAAAATGCACAGTGCCCTTAGTAGAAGGGAGCTTTTCTACTATGGCTCCTAGGTTAGCTAGCTCCTTACGGATCCATGGATAAGAAGCTGGAGGTTTATTTGTTAATTTGGAACAATGCCTTGTATTTTTAGACTTGCTGTGCTCGCCCGCCGGGCATTGTGGCTGAAATCTTGGAGCCTACCTGTGGCTTAGTGGTAACGCTTAGGCTTTATAATTCTGCTTTTGCAGGTTCAATATTTTAGGTTTCCTCCAAATCCTTGCTTCTGTTTTTTCCTTTCAAGGATAAGACCTTGTTTGGACTTGGTCTGGCAGAAATTCCTCTGACTTACGAGGGTCAGTCATGTCTCTTGGAAGCCAACCTAACTTAGTCCAAACTAAGATTTCCTCCCAAGTGCAGATTTCTCCTTCTAGAGTATCTGCAATCCAAGTTTGATAAGAGGCATTCCTTGAACTGGGTTCAAGACCTTCCTCTCTGGGAGTGTTAGTTCCAATCCCAGTCTGGGAATGGGATTTAGGTATTACTTCAACTTTCTCAGGTTCTGACCTTCAAAGTAATATCCATTCTCCTTTGGTTCAAGAGGATCTGTTCATAACAAACAGACTTGAAGGATGTGTTTTTTGTTTGATCTGGGATCTTCTCAGGTTTCTGAGAGTCGTCATCCTTGAAAGACTTTTGGGTCTTGGGGTATTGCAATGGTGTTTTCCTGGACAATATATGGTTCAGGTGTTATCCTTCCTTCGACCAAACTGTCTTTCAAGAGATCTTGTCCAATCCTCTTTTCCATGGATGGGAAATTAATCTGGAGTAGAGTTCCCTTGTTCCATCAACAAGGGTGAATTTTTGAGGACCTTAATAGATTCTCTATCAAGGAGAAGATTTCTAACAGAGGTCAAATAACCAAGGATTTATTCCTTTTCCTCTCTCTGCAGTCTACTGTCCGGCCAACAGCAAGATCTAGTGGTCCGGTAGATAGCTTATCCAGCCTACAACCAGAAAGTTGGGAGTTTAAAATCTAGCTACAGTTGATTTTACCTTAACTTTTCAGTGACTCATTGTATGGAGGGAATTGGTCTGATGGTTATCACGGACATCATTCCCTTTGCTATTTTCCATAGAATGGAGAACATCCGGATCTGTCTCAGAGGATAGATCTAGATCAGTTGACAAGAGTCTTTCTTCCGTAATGATTTCTCAGGAGTATCTGTCTCTCGGCGCGTGCTTCTAGAGACATTCCTGGGTGATGTGACCATGGACGCCAACCAGCTAGGGCTGGGAAACAGCGTGGGTCTTGTTTGAGGCACGGGGATTACGGACAGGGAAGTGTCTGCTCTCCTCTTTAACATCTTGGAGTTGAGACTGATTTACAATGCTCTGATGGCTTGCCCTCAGTTGTCCTTAGCTTGGTTCCAGTCGGACAATATCACCTCAATGGTTTTCATCAACCACCAGGGAGGAACTCTGAGTTCCTTAGCCATGTAGGAGGTGACTTGGATTGTTTCAGTGGGCGGAAGCTCACAATTGTTGGTTATCTGCCATCAACATTCCAGGAGTGGACAACTGGGAAGCGGATTTCCTGAGCAGACAGATTTTTCATCCTGGGGAGTGGGAACTCCATCTGGAGGTGTTCTCTGACTTAACCCTCAAATGGGGGGTACAGAGTTGAATCTGATGGCAGCTCTACAAAATGCCAAGCTGCCAAGGTACGGTTCAAAGTCAAGGGATCCGCAGGCTGCTCTGATAGATGCTCTAGCGGTCTCTTGGGATTTCAGGCTGGCATACCTGTTTTCTCCGTTTGCTCTCTCGTATCAAACAGGAGAGAGTGTTGGTAATTCTAATAGTCCCTGCGTGGCCTTTCAGGATCTGGTATGCCAACCTAGTAGAGATGTCATCTCTTCCACATTGGAGACTGCCTCTGTGGAAGGACCTTCTGATTCAGGGTCCCTTCTTTATCCAAATTTTGTTTCTCTGAAGCTGACTGCTTGGATATTGAATGCTTAGTTCTGTCTAAGCGTGGTTTTTCTGAGTCGGTCATTGAGACCATGATTCAGGCTTGCAAGCCTGTTACAGGGAAGATTTACTATAAGATATGGCGTAAATATTTTTTATTGGTGTGAATCCAAGGGCTACTTTTAGAGTAGGGTCAGGATCCTTAGTCCTTATCTTTATCTTTTTTGCTGTATAAGCGTCTGGCGGACGTGCCAGATGTGCAATCTTTTTTGTCAGGTCTTGGTCAGTATCAGGCCTGTATTTAAATCTGTTGCTCCTCCTGGGAGCCTTAACCTTGTTCTTAAAGTTTTGCAGCAAGCTCCGTTTGAGCCATTGCATTCCATAGATATAAGTTGTTATCTTGGAAGGTTTTGTTTCTTATTACTATCCCTTCTGCTCAGAGAGTGTTGGAACTCTCAGCTTTGCAGTGTGATTTGCCTTATCTTCTCTTTCATGCCGATGATGCGGTTCTTCATGCTAAGTTAGGTTCCTTCATAAGGTGGTTTCGGACAGAAATTTTAATCAGAAAATTGTTGTTCCTTCTCTTTGTCATATTTCTACTTTCTGAAGAACATTTGTTGCTCAACTTGGAGATTGTGCGTACTTTCAAATTTTATTTATAGGCGCCTAAGGATTTTCGCCAGTCTTCTGCCCTAAAACGTAAAGGTCAGAAAGGTTCTGCTACTTCTCTTTCTCGGGTTGAGAAGTATTATTGGTTTTGCTTATGAGTCTGCTGGGCAGCAGTCTCCTGAGAGAATTACAGCTCATTCCACTACTGCTGTCTCTTCTTTTTTGGTTTTCAAAGATTAAGCTTCCGTGGAACAGATTTGCAAGGCTGCTACTTGGTCTTCTATGCATACCCTGTCAAAATTTTACAATTTTGATTCTTTTGCCTCGGCTGAGGTTCTTTTAGGAGAAAGGTTCTTCAAGTGGTGGTGCCTTCTGTTTAAGTTACCTGTCTTGTCCCTCCCTAATCATGTGTCCTCTAGCTTGGGTATTAATTTCCAACAGTAACTGACGACCGTGGACTCATCGTGTCTTAAGAAAGAAAACAGAATTTATGCTTACCTGATAAATTTCTTTCTTTCTAGACATGGTGAGTTCATGGCCCACCCTTAATTTCAGACAGTTTTTTTTATTTAAACCTCAGGCACCTCTACACCTTGTGTTTTTTCTTTTCTCTACTTTTCCTTTGGTCGAATGACTGGGGATTGTGGGAAGGGGTAATACTTAACAGCTTTGCTGTGATACTCTTTGCCTCCTCCTGCTGGCCAGGAGTGATATTCCCAACAGTAATTTATTCCGTAGACTCACCGTGTCTAGAAATAAATAAATCAGGTAAGCTAATTCTGTTTTTTGACTAGACTGTCCTTTTAAGCTGCTGAAGAGGAATTAACCCTGATAGAATAAGCTTCAAGCACCAGAGAGGCAAGTGTCTTCTTTGTTTGATGAGGAGTAAAGATAATGCAGAAAACAACACAGCACCTGTAAAAGATAATTTATTCTTACCTGATAAATTTATTATTATTTCTTGACACGGTGAGTCCACGGATCATCTTAATACCCACAATCCCCAGTCATTTGATAAAAGGGAAAGGAGAAAGGAAGTAATCTAAGGTGCAGAGGTGCCTGAAGTTTATAGAAAAGCAAACAGGCCGTGGACTCACCGTGTCAAGAAATAAAAGAAATTTATGCTTACCTGATAAAAGTATTTCTTTTTAGACACGATGAGTCCACGGATTTCATGCTTACTTGTGGGATTTCACCTCCTGGTCAGCAGGAGGAGGCAAAGAGCACCACAGCAGAGCTGCTATATATAGCTCCTCCCTTCCTTCCCACTCCAGTCATTCGACCGAAGTTTAGGAAGAGAAAGGAAAAGCCAAGGTGCAGAGGTGTCTGAAGTTTACAAAAATTAATAACCTGTCTCAGAGAACAGAGCGGGCCGTGGACTCATCGTGTCTAAAAAGAAATAAATTTATCGGGTAAGCATAAATTTTCTTTTCCTTTTAAAGATACGATGAGTCCACGGATTTCATCCTTACTTGTGGGATACAATACCAAAGCTAGAGTACACGGATGATAAGGGAGGGACAAGACAGGTAACCTAAACGGAAAGCACCACTGCTTGAAGAACCTTTCTCCCAAAAACAGCCTCAGCCGAGGCAAAAGTATCGAATTTGTAAAATTTAGAAAAAGTCTGAAGGGAGGACCAAGTTGCAGCCTTGTAAATCTGTTCTACAGAAGCTTAATTTTTGAATGCCCATGAGGAAGCAACAGCCATAGTGGAATGAGCCGTAACTCTTTCAGGAGGCTGCTGTCCAGCAGTCTCATATGCAAAACGGATGATACTCTTCAGCCAAAAAGAAAGAGGTAGCCGTAGCTTTCTGACCCTTACGTTTCCCAGAGAAAAAGACAAACAAAGGAGATGACTGACGAAAGTCCTTAGTCACTTGTAAATAAAATTTCAAAGCACGGACCACGTCCAAATTGTGTAAAATAAGTTCCTTTTGAGAAGAAGGATTAGGACACAGGGAAGGAACAACAATCTCTTGATTAATGTTCCTGCTTGAGACAACCTTAGGAAGGAACCATAGGTTAGTACGTAAAACTACCTTATCTGAATGAAAAATAAGGTAAGGAGAATTTAATTTTAACGCCGAAAGTTCAGACACTCTTCGAGCTGAAGAAATGGCAACAAGAAATAAAACTTTACAAGATAACAACTTAATATCTAAGGAATGCATAGGCTCAAACGGAACCCCTTGAAGAACTTTGAGAACTAAATTCAGACTCCATGGAGGAGTAATTGTTTTAAACACAGGCCTGATTCTAACCAAAGCCTGACAAAAGGATTGAACGTCTGGGACATCCGCCAGACGTTTATGTAACAAAATAGATAAGGCAGAGATCTGACCCTTTAGGGAACTTGCAGATAAACCCTTCTCCAATCATTCTTGGAGAAAAGACAAAATTCTAGGAATCCTGACTCTACTCCATGAGTAGCGTTTGAATTAACACCAAAAAAGATATTTATGCCATATCTTATGGTAAATCGTTCTAGTCACAGGCTTACGAGCCTGGATCATGGTCTCTATGACCGAATCAGAAAACCCCCGCTTGGATAAGATTAAGCGTTCAATCTCTAAGCAGTCAGCTTCAGAGAAACTAGGTTTGGGTGAAGGAAGGGCCCCTGAATGAGAAGGTCCTTCCTCAATGGAAGTTTCCAAGGTGGCAGTGATGACATTTCCACCAGATCTACATACCAAATCCTGCGAGGCCAAGCAGGAGCAATGAGGATCACTGATGCCCTCTCCTGTTTGATTCAAGCAATGACTCGAGGAAGAAGCGCAAACGGAGGAAATAGGTATGCAAGATTGAAGAACCAAGGAACCGCCAGAGCAATTCTGCCTGGGGATCCCTGGACCTCGACCCGTATCTCGGGAGCTTGGCATTCTGGCGAGATGCCATGAGATCTAACTCCGGCCGACCCCATTTGAGAATCAGGTTGGAGAATACTTCCGGATGGAGTTCCCACTCTCCCGGATGAAAAGTCTGTCTGCTCAGAAAGTCCGCCTCCCAATTGTCCACCCCTGGGATATGGATCGCTGACAGATGGCAAGAGTGGGCCTCCGCCTACTGGGATTATCTTGGCTACCTCGGTCATCGCTAAGGAACTCCTCGTTCCTCCTTGATGATTGATGTAAGCCACTGTCGTTATGTTGTCCGTCTGAAACCTGATGAACTGGGCCGAGGCCAACTGAGGCCAGGCGAGCATTGAAGATCGCTCTCAGTTCCAGAATGTTTAAGGAAGAACAGATTCCTCCAGAGTCCACACTCCCTGAGCCTTTAGAGGACCCCAGACCCCACCCTAGAACGCTGGCATCTGTTGTCACAATCACCCAGGATGGTCTGCGAAAGCATGTTCCCTGGGATAGATGATCCAGAGACCACCACCATAGTAGAGAATCTCTTGTTTCCTGCTCCAGGGTTATTCGAGGAGACAAGTCTGCATAATTTCTATTGCACATCCTGAGCATGTTTAACTGCAGAGGTCTGAGGTGAAACCGAGCAAACGGGATGATGTCCATTGCTGCCACCATCAATCCGATTACTTCCATGCACTGGGCCACTGACGGTCGAGGATTGGACTGAAGTGCTCAACAGGTATCTAGAATCTTTGATTTCCTGACCTCTGTCAGAAAACTCCTCATGGATATAGAATCGATTACAGTTCCCAAGAAAGTCACCCTTGCTTTCAGTATTAAGGAACTCTTTTCCAGATTTACCTTCCACCCGTGAGTCCTCAGGAAGGACAGTACAATATCGGTATGGGACCCTGCTTGTTGACAAGATGGCGTCTGGATCAGAATATCGTCCAGATAAGGCGCCATCACAATGCCCCGTGATCTTAGAACCGCCAGCAAAGACCCCAGAACCTTTGTGAAAATTCTGGGTGCTGTGGCCAGCCCGAAAGGAAGAGCAACAAACTGAAAGTGTTTGTCTAGAAAAGCAAACCTTAGGAACTTGTGATGATCTCTGTGGATAGGAACATGAGGGTATGCATCCTTCAAATCCACTGTCGTCATAAATTGACCCTCTTGGATCAATGGAAGAATGGTGCGAATAGTTTCCATCGTGAATGATGGAACTCTGAGAAACTTGTGTAGACTCTTGAGATCTAATATAGGTCTGAAGGTTCCCTGTTTTTTGGGAACTACAAACAGATTTGAATAAAACCCCTGCCCCTGTTCCTGTGCTGGAATGGGAACAATTACTCCCAGGGAGGAGAGGTCTCTTACACAATGTAAGAATGCCTCTTTTTTAATCTGGTTTGCAGATAATCTTGAAAGAAGAAATCTTCCTCTGGGAGGAAAATTCTTGAACTCCAGTTTGTATCCCTGGGACACTCTCTCTATAGCCCAGGGATCCTGAACATCTCGCACCCAAGCCTGAACGAAGAAAGAAAGTCTGCCCCCCACCAGATCCGGTCCTGGATCAGGGGCATGCTCTTCATGCTGTTTTGGAGTCAACTGTAGCTATGTCTTTAAAGGTAATTCCAGCAATCACTGGAGTAGAAGTACAGGGCACTGCTTGTGCGGGCGTTAAATCTTGGGACGCTTAGGGAGAAAGCTGCGGCATACTCTGAAGTCCATTTTTTTTTATATATTAAATCTTTTCTGTTCCTTTAAAAAACAGAAAAAAACTTTACTTAATGCAGAAAGTGTTCTACCAAAGATAGGAAATAAACCAAAAAATCTTTTTAATATCACTGAACCATTACTGTGTCTTTAAATGTTAAAAAGACAACTATTTTTCTGCAACTAGAAAAAACAAACGTACCCCCGAAATTACGATAAAGTTCAGACACCAAAACACCTCAGCCTCTGCTGAGATGCCTACCTGCCAACCGGGGTCACTCAGAAATCCTGTGTCACTGCAACACCTGATGATCAAGACTTCAGTATCACTAAAAACCGCTTGCTTTCCTTTCAAATAAACCATGCGGTTATAGTGCGACACCGTTCCTCAGACCAGAGCTGACCTAAGGCACCTAACACCAGAGCCGACTTAAGGCTGCGCAGCTCACTTTAGAAAGCGCGTGAAAACTATAGCCCCGCCCATCGTGGGCATCAAACAAACAACCCGACCGGCTTCACTGAAGAAAAAGAAAGTTAGGCAAATGAATAAAATTCAACAGCTTAGCTCCCATCCCCAGTGCCTGTACATATGCTGCCTCCAAGCTCTCTAAATACAAAGAGCAAGATCTCCCAAAACATAAGGAGCCCCATGACCGAGTCCTATATGTTTAAATACATAAGCAAAGTGCCCACTATCCTCTGAGTCTTTTGTTCTCCCAGAATAAAAAAGTTAGCACTTACCTTAATGCTGTCCGACAGCAAGACAGTCCAGCAGGTTTAAGAGGTCCTCTCCCTCCCATAGCCCAGTGTAAAAAAGATGAAGCCTGAGTAAAAATTGCATAGGATATCAGGATAAGGGCAGTATAAGAGTATGGGAGGCGCAGTGAGAATTATGTCCCACCAGTTCCCATTGCTTTAAAGCCACCAAAAGCTCTACTGTAGAGACTGATATGGACTACGGCTACACCCTAGAACAAAGCAGCACACTCTGACACTACTTTAAAAATAATAAACTCTTGATTGAAGAATCTATACTAACACCTCACTTTACCTCTTCCTATCACGACACTAACGTAGGCAAAGAGAATAACTGGAGTGGGAGGGAAGGGAGGAGCTATATATAGCAGCTCTGCTGTGGTGCTCTTTGCCTCCTCCTGCTGACCAGGAAGTGAAATCTCACAAGGATGAAATCCGTGGACTCATCTTGTCTTTAAAAAGAAATAAATAAATTTATTAGGTAAGAATAAATTATGTTTTCTTTCTAATGACACGGTGAGTCCATGGATCATCTTAATTACTTTTGGGAACCAATACCCAAGCTAGAGGACACGGATGATAAGGGAGGGATAAGACAGTTAACCTAAACAGAAAGCACCACTGCTTGAAGAACCTTTCTCCCAAAAGAAGCCTCTGCTGAAGCTAAAGTACCAAATTTGTAAAATTTAGAAAAAGTATGCAAAAATGACCAAGTCGCAGCCTTGCAAAGCTGATCTACAGAAGCTCCATTTTTGAAAGCCCAAGAAGATGAAACAGCCCTTTTGGAATGAGCCATGATTCTTTCAGGATTATATAATATTTCAATGCAACAAACACTCCTTATGAGAAGAAGGATTAGCACACAAAGGAGGAACAACAATCACTTAATTAATATTCTTATCAGAAACAACCTTGGGAAGAAACCCAAGGCAGTACGCAGAACTACCTTATCAGAGTGAAAAATAAGAAAAGGGGATTCATACTGTATTCTTCAGGGGTGACTACATTTAATTGTATGTTATATATATCATAAGAGTTTATTCCGTGTCGAATAGGATTTATATGTGGGGGGGTTTTACTGTTCAAGGTGCACTGATTTTTTTTTATTGTTTGTGTTAAGATAACTTTAAATTTGAAAGCCACAACAGGCCACATTTTCAGGATTACCTTGGATGAGAGAATGTTTATTTAAAGGGACAGTCTACACCAGGTTTTTTGTATTGTTTAAGAAGATAGATGCATTCCTTTATTACCCATTCCCCAGTTTTGTAAAACCAACACGGTTATATTAATATACTTTTTACCTCTGTAATTACCTTGTATCTAAGCCTCTGCAAACTGCCTCCTTATTTCAGTTATTTTGACAGGCATGCATTTTAACCAATCAGTGCTGACTCCTAGGTAACTCCACAGGAATTAGCACAATGTTTTCTATATGGCACACATGATGCCCTCTAGTTGTGAAAAACTGTCAACATGCTTTCGGATAAGAGGCGGCCTTCAAGGGCTAAGAAATTAGCATATGAGCCTACCAAGGTTTCGCTTTCAAATAAGAATACCAAAAGAACAAAGCAAATCTGTTGATAAAAGTAAATTGGAAAGTTGTTTAAAATGACATGCCCTGTCTAAAGCATTAAAGTTAATTTCTCCTGTTAAGTGTAGTCAGTCCACGGGTCATCATTACTTATGGGATATTAACTCCTCCCCAACAGGAAGTGCAAGAGGATCACCCAAGCAGAGCTGCTATATAGCTCCTCCCCTCTACGTCACACCCAGTCATTCTCTTGCACCCAACTAATAGATAGGATGTGTGAGAGGACTGTGGTGATTAAACTTAGTTTTTTATATCTTCAATCAAAAGTTTGCTATTTTAAACGACACCGGAGTGTGTTGTTTCCTTCTCAGGCAGAATTTGAAGAAGAATCTACCTGAGTTTTTTGTATATGATCTTAGCGGACGTAACTAAGATCCGTTTGCTGTTCTCGGCCATTTTGAGGAGTAAGGTAACTTCAGATCAGGGGACAGCGGGCAGGTTCACCTGCAAAGAGGTATGTTGCAGTATATTATTTTCTAAGGAATGGAATTGACTTTGAAAATACTGCTAATACCGATATAATGTAAGTACAGCCTTAAATGCAGTAGTAGCAACTGGTATCAGGCTGACATGTATATATGTTAACACTTAAGTATTTCTGGGGAATGGCACTTCACTGGGAAAATACTGTATGCATATAACTTTTAGCCTAACTTGCAGTGTGAGCGACTAGCAGCAGGCTTTTTAATGACATTTCATATATTAGATTTTAAACGTTTACTGGCATGTTAAATCGTTTAATTATCTGAGGTACTTGGTGAAAATTGTTTGGGCTTTATTTTCCACATGGCTGTCGTTGTTTTAAATTAAAACAGTTTACTGAGCTTCCCTCACTGTTGTAGTGTGAGTGGGAGGGGCCTATTTTGGCGCTTTTACTATGCATCAGAAATTCAGTCACAGTCTGTCTTTTTCTCCCTGCATGATCCAGGACGTCTCCACAGAGCTCAGGGGTCTTCAAAACTAGTTTTGAGGGAGGTAATCACTCACAGCAGACCTGTGAGACTGTGCTTGACTGTGATAAAAACGCTTATATTGTCAATTGTTATACGTTTTTTTCTGACATTAAGGGTTAATCATCCATTGCTAATGTGTGCAATCCTTTGCTAAATTTGGTTTATATAACTAATCCGGTTCATTGTTATTCAACTGTGACAGTTTTTGTGTGCTTCTTAAAGGCACAGTAACGTTTTTACATATTGCTTGTAAATTTAGTTGAAAAGTATTTCCAAGCTTGCTAGTCTAATTGCTAGTTTGTTTAAACATGTCTGACTCAGAGGAAACTCTTTGTGCAATATGTTCAAAAGCCAAGGTGGAGCCCAATAGAAATTTATGTACTAACTGCATTGATGCTACTTTAAATAAAAGTCAATCTGTACATGTTAAGCAACATTCACCAGACAACGAGGGGGAAGTTATGCCGACTAACTTGCCTCACGTGTCAGTACCTGCATCTCCCGCTCAGGAGGTGCGTGATATTGTAACGCCAAGTACATCAGGGCGGCCATTACAAATCACTTTACAAGACATGGCTAATGTTATGACTGAGGTTTTGTCTAAATTGCCAGAACTTAGAGGTAAACGAGATCACTCTGGGATGAGAACAGAGTATACTGATAATGCTAGGGCCATGTCTGATACTGCGTCACAATATGCAGAGCATGAGGACGGAGAGCTTCATTCTGCGGGTGACGGATCTGATCCAAATAAATTGGATTCAGACATTTCAAATTTTAAGTTTAAGCTGGAAAACCTCCGTGTATTGCTAGGGGAGGTGTTAGCGGCTCTGAATGATTGTAACACAGTTGCAATCCCAGAGAAAATGTGTAGGTTGGATAAATATTTTGCGGTACCGACGAGAACTGACGTTTTTCCTATACCTAAGAGACTTACTGAAATTATTACTAAGGAGTGGGACAGACCCGGTGTGCCTTTCTCACCCCCTCCTATATTCAGAAAAATGTTTCCAATAGACGCCACCACACGGGACTTATGGCAAACGGTCCCTAAGGTGGAGGGAGCAGTTTCTACTTTAGCTAAGCGTACCACTATCCCGGTGGAGGATAGCTGTGCTTTTTCAGATCCAATGGATAAAAAGTTAGAGGGTTACCTTAAGAAAATGTTTGTTCAACAAGGTTTTATATTACAACCCCTTGCATGCATTGCGCCTGTCATGGCTGCGGCAGCATTTTGGTTTGAGTCTCTGGAAGACACCCTTGACTCAGCGACAGATGAGATTTCACTTAAGCTTAAAACCCTTAAGCTAGCTAATTCATTTATTTCTGATGCCGTAGTACATTTAACTAAACTTACGGCTAAGAATTCCGGATTCGCCATTCAGGCACGCAGAGCGCTGTGGCTAAAATCCTGGTCAGCTGATGTAACTTCTAAATCGAAACTACTTAACATACCTTTCAAGGGGCAGACTTTATTCGGGCCCGGTTTGAAAGAAATTATCGCTGATATTACGGGAGGTAAAGGCCATGCCCTGCCTCAAGACAGAGCCAAACCCAGGGCTAGACAGTCTAATTTTCGTGCCTTTCGTAATTTCAAGGCAGGAGCAGCTTCAACTTCCTCTGCTCCAAAACAGGAAGGAGCTGTTGCTCGCTACAGACAAGGCTGGAAACCTAACCAGGCCTGGAACAAGGGCAAGCAGGCCAGAAAGCCTAATGCTGCCCCTAAGACAGCATGAAGTGAGGGCCTCCGATCCGGTAACGGATCTAGTGGGGGGCAGACTCTCTCTCTTCGCCCAGGCTTGGGCAAGAGATGTCCAGGATCCCTGGGCGTTGGAGATCATATCTCAGGGATATCTTCTGGACTTCAAAGCTTCTCCTCCACAAGGGAGATTTCACCTTTCAAGGTTGTCAACAAACCAGATAAAGAAAGAGGCGTTTCTACGCTGTGTATAAGACCTTTTACTAATGGGAGTGATCCATCCAGTTCCGCGGTCGGAACACGGACAAGGGTTTTACTCAAACCTGTTTGTGGTTCCCAAAAAAGAGGGAACCTCCAGACCAATATTGGATTTAAAGATCCTAAACAAATTCCTAAGAGTTCCATCATTCAAGATGGAAACTATTCGGACAATCTTACCCATGATCCAAAGAGGTCAGTACATGACCACAGTGGATTTAAAGGATGCTTACCTTCACATACCGATTCACAGAGAACATTACCGGTATCTAAGGTTTGCCTTCCTAGACAAACATTACCAGTTTGTAGCTCTTCCCTTCGGGTTGGCTACGGCTCCAAGAATCTTTACAAAGGTTCTGGGCTCTCTTCTGGCGGTACTAAGACCGCAAGGAATTTCGGTAGCTCCGTACCTAGACGACATTCTGATACAAGCGTCAAGCTTTCAAACTGCCAAGTCTCATACAGAGTTAGTACTGGCATTTCTGAGATCACATGGGTGGAAAGTAAACGAGGAGAAGAGTTCTCTCTTACCACTCACAAGAGTTCCCTTCTTGGGGACTCTTATAGATTCTGTAGAAATGAAAATTTACCTGACAGAGGACAGGTTAACAAAGCTTCTAAATGCTTGCCGTGCCCTTCATTCCATTCAACACCCGTCAGTGGCTCAATGCATGGAGGTAATCGGCTTAATGGTAGAGGCAATGGACATAGTTCCTTTTGCACGCCTGCACCTCAGACCGCTGCAATTGTGCATGCTAAGTCAGTGGAATGGGGATTACTCAGATTTGTCCCCTACGCTGAATCTGGATCAGGAGACCAGAGATTCTCTTCTATGGTGGCTTTCTCGGCCACATCTGTCCAGGGGGATGCCCTTCAGCAGGCCAGACTGGACAATTGTAACTACAGACGCCAGCCTTCTAGGTTGGGGCGCTGTCTGGAATTCCCTGAAGGCTCAGGGATCATGGACTCAAGAGGAGAGTCTCCTTCCAATAAACATTCTGGAATTGAGAGCAGTTCTCAATGCCCTACTGGCTTGGCCTCAGTTAGCAACTCTGAGGTTTATCAGGTTTCAGTCGGACAACATCACGACTGTGGCTTACATCAACCATCAGGGAGGGACAAGAAGTTCCCTAGCGATGATGGAAGTATCAAAGATAATTCGCTGGGCAGAGTCTCACTCTTGCCACCTGTCAGCGATCCACATCCCAGGAGTGGACAACTGGGAGGCGGATTTCCTAAGTCACCAGACTTTTCATCCGGGGGAGTGGGAACTTCATCCGGAGGTCTTTGCCCAAATACTTCGACCAGATATGGATCTCATGGCGTCTCGCCGGAACGCCAAGCTTCCTCGTTACGGGTCCGGGTCCAGGGACCCGGAAGCGGTGCTGATAGATGCCTTGACAGCACCTTGGACCTTCAGGATGGCTTATGTGTTTCCACCCTTCCCGATGCTTCCTCGTTTGATTGCAAGGATCAAACAGGAGAAAGCATCAGTGATTCTAATAGCGCCTGCGTGGCCACGCAGGACCTGGTATGCAGATCTAGTGGACATGTCATCCTGTCCACCTTGGTCTCTGACTCTGAGACAGGACCTTCTAATTCAGGGTCCTTTCAAACATCAAAATCTAATTTCTCTGAAGTTGACTGCATGGAAATTGAACGCTTAATTTTATCAAAGCGTGGATTTTCAGAGCCAGTAATTGATACCTTAATACAGGCTAGGAAACCTGTTACCAGGAAAATTTACCATAAGATATGGCGTAAATACTTACACTGGTGCGAATCCAAGGGTTACTCATGGAGTAAGGTTAGGATTCCTAGGATATTGTCTTTTCTACAAGAAGGTTTAGAAAAGGGTTTATCTGCTAGTTCGTTAAAGGGACAGATCTCAGCTCTGTCCATCCTTTTACACAAGCGTCTGTCAGAAGTTCCAGACGTTCAGGCTTTTTGTCAGGATTAAGCCTGTGTTTAAATCTGTTTCTCCGCCGTGGAGCTTAAACTTAGTTCTTAACGTTTTACAGGGTGTTCCGTTTGAACCCCTTCACTCCATTGATATCAAGCTGTTATCTTGGAAAGTTCTGTTTTTAATGGCTATTTCCTCGGCTCGTAGAGTCTCTGAATTATCAGCCTTACATTGTGATTCTCCGTATCTGATTTTTCATTCAGATAAGGTAGTTCTGCGTACTAAACCTGGGTTCTTACCCAAGGTAGTCACTAACAAGAATATCAATCAAGAGATTGTTGTTCCATCATTGTGTCCTAACCCTTCTTCAAAGAAGGAACGACTTCTGCACAATCTAGATGTAGTCCGTGCCCTGAAATTTTATTTACAGGCAACTAAAGATTTTCGACAAACTTCTTCCCTGTTTGTCGTTTATTCTGGACAGAGGAGAGGTCAAAAAGCATCTGCTACCTCTCTATCCTTTTGGCTTCGTAGCATAATACGTTTAGCTTATGAGACTGCTGGACAGCAACCTCCTGAAAGGATTACAGCTCATTCTACTAGAGCTGTGGCTTCCACTTGGGCATTTAAGAACGAGGCCTCTGTTGAACAGATTTGCAAGGCTGCAACTTGGTCTTCTCTTCATACTTTTTCCAAATTTTACAAATTTGACACTTTTGCTTCTTCGGAGGCTGTTTTTGGGAGAAAGGTTCTTCAGGCAGTGGTTCCTTCCGTATAGAGATCCTGCCTGTCCCTCCCGTCATTCGTGTACTTAGCTTTGGTATTGGTATCCCATAAGTAATGATGACCCGTGGACTGACTACACTTAACAGGAGAAAACATAATTTATGCTTACCTGATAAATTCCTTTCTCCTGTAGTGTAGTCAGTCCACGGCCCGCCCTGTTTTTTAAGGCAGGTCTAAATTTTTAAATTATACTCCAGTCACCACTGCACCCTATAGTTTCTCCTTTCTCGTTTGGTTTTTGGTCGAATGACTGGGTGTGACGTAGAGGGGAGGAGCTATATAGCAGCTCTGCTTGGGTGATCCTCTTGCACTTCCTGTTGGGGAGGAGTTAATATCCCATAAGTAATGATGACCCGTGGACTGACTACACTACAGGAGAAAGGAATTTATCAGGTAAGCATAAATTATGTTTTTGTACTAGACTGTCCCTTATCAGCTAATTATTTTACCAGTGCTCCAGTTCAGATATCCTCAAAAACTGGCCTGTTTGGGAGTCCTGAGGACAGGTTTGAAAACCAGTGATTTAGACTAAATGACAGAATTCAAAAGGGCATTATCCCAATTAAGAAAAAAAAGAAAACAAACAGAAACATAAAAAGCCACTAAAGTCTTAAAGGGTAAATTTAAAATACAGCCTATTAAAAAATGCTGTTCTAATATAGAACTGAGGTTTTACACTAATTTGGGATCCAAAAGTGGTCCACTTTTTTTTATTTGTCTTCGTTGGATTCTAAAAGCTCAGAATATTAAGCAGCAGCTTAAGTTGCTTTTGAGCCTTTGCGGGGCAGGCCTGCTTCACGCTGCTTTGTACTGTCTCAGCCACCTTTAAGATGGAGTATGAAAATCACCACGAACACACTTGCTGGAGGTGATTGACAGACCCTTCTCTCACCTGAGAGAAGTGGGCAGCATTATATACTAGCCAACGTACAGTGTTTTGCTGCCCATTCATTGTGAGGTTGTGCGGACAGGTTGTCGAATTGAGATCCTTGTCTGCATGGCCTTTAATACGTGGGGCCCCAAGTCTCTCTTTTTTTTATATAGGTAAGATAGGGTCCTAAAGTAACCCCTTTTTATCAGTTAGGTCTCAATACAGGCTTTTTTTAAATAAAAGCATAAATATGTTACTATCTTTGTTGTACAATTTTATAAGTGAACAGACTATATTATGTGCATATCTTACTATATTCATGTAATACTTTATAACTTGCCTGTTATGTCTTAAACAGTAAACCTCAATAAAAAATAATTGACCTTACACAAGAAAAAAAAAAAAGATGTTCTATAACCTAACAAACCAAAATATAATTCTATTGAGATGGAATGACTGAAAAAAAGACAACTGATTTTCATCAGGGTGCATCATTAGGCTCTGAAGTATGTCCTGATTAAATTAGTGCATGTTCGGCACGCTTCTAAATAGCTCTCAAGTTCAGGGGATAAGTTATGCTTAAAAACCTATCGTAGGTGCAGTAAAGTAACTATTAGATTATACTGGATCTTAAAGATAAAATGATGAATTATATAAAAAAAAACATTTACTGTCACTAACAGCATGAGCTAATTTATTTTTTTACTCCGAAATATAATCCGTAATCTTTTCACAAAGAGGATTTACTTATAGTATCTGCATTACAACCCAAGACAAAAAACAATTTCTCTATCGCAATGAGGCGGTTCCATGGGTGTCTATAAAGTGGATTATAATTCCTGCTTCCTGCTGGCAGGAAGTATATCCCACGTGTTATGGACACCTATGGACTCTCCTTACTATACGAAAAAAAAGGCTTGAGACATGAGATAAAGGTTATAGATTTAGAAGCAAAAAGCCTAAAATTGTCATCATGCACAAAGATTCTTCTCCATACAACTGAAAGCAAAGGACAAAAACGTGACACTTTGCAGTAAACATGAATTATAGGGAAATCTAAACTACAGTTTTTACTGCTAATAGGACGTTTTTAGTACAATCATATAAGAAAGAGCAACATTACCATGCGTTTAACCCTTTTGCAACATTAACCATGCGTTTAACCCTTTTGCAACATTAACCATGCGTTTAACCCTTTTGCAACATTAACCATGCGTTTAACCCTTTTGCAACATTAACCATGCGTTTAACCCTTTTGCAACATTAACCATGCGTTTAACCCTTTTGCAACATGTTTAAGTCATCTCCAGAGCAGCAATGCCCTAATATAGGCGCTAGTTCAACACATCTGGTGATCCAATGGCAAGAGGCATATCCGTGTAGCTACCAATTATTAGTTGCTTGTAAAACTCCCTAGGCATGCTTTTCAACAAAATAAAACCAAGAGAACAATTTTAAAAAAGGATATGAAACCCAAAATTGTTCTTTTGTGATTCAGACAGAGCATACAATTTTTTCAAAATTAGCAGTCTACTTCCTATATCAAATTTGCTACATTCAATTGTTTTTTTTTTAATTGGCACTATATGGTAGGAAATGGCGCTTCCATCTAGTGCTCTTGCAAAACTGCTGCCACATAGTACTCCAGATATGCTAATGAGCTTACGCCCCTGCTTTTCAACAAAAGATACCAAAAGAACAAATAAAGTTTGATAATAAATGTAAAGTTGTTTAAAATTAAATGCTCTATCTGAATCGTTGTTTGAAAAGTCTCAAAGTGCAAGCTCTATATGAACCATGAAAGTTTAAAGGTGCAGTAAACCTACAAAATAATGTTATACAATTCTGCACATAGTAATAACATGATCTTAGCGCAAACTTTATGCAACATAATATTGCAGCTAAAATGTGATAAGAGGATTTTTCAGACCGCCGCTCTTGCTCTACTGAGCGGGTCTGGTTTTCCCCCTGAGTGCATCTGGGCAGCTGTCTAGTCACAGCCCGGCACGATTGCGCCATTACACTCAATGCAACTCGCTCCCGCTATCAGACAGAGCAGGAGCGAGTTACATTGAGTGTAATGGCGTGATCGGGCTGTGACTAGACAGCTGCCCAGATGCGCTCACGGGGAAAATCAGACCTGCTCAGCAGAGCAAGAGCAGCGGTCTGAAAAATCCTCTTATAATCACATTTTAGCTGCAATATTATGTTGCATACATTTTGCGCTAAGATCATGTTATACTATGTGCAGAATTGTATAATTAATCCTCTTTTATAATCAAATTTCAGCTGCAATATTATGTTGCATAAAGTTTGTGCTAAGATCATGTTATATAATTCTGCACTATGTGCAGAATTATATAAACATTTTGTAGGTTTACTGCCCCTTTAATATTAACGTTCAAGCTCTTTAAAAGTTAAAGCTGTTTAAATGTAAACTAAAACTGCAGTACTGGCTTTGTACTTCCAACTACAAAAGAAACATTTCAAAATGGCTTTTAGAATAAAAAAACAAACTTTAAAGGGATATTATACAACAAAATGAATATAGGCTATTTAAATAAAGCATTAAGTATTGATACAATTTGCAATTGACATGCATTACCTATTTTGCAGTTAACTCTCCTAAAAATCAGAACAAACATGCAGGGTGTTTCACTTAAAGGGACATTATACACTCATTTTTTCTTTGCATAAATGTTTTGTAGATAATCTATTTATATAGCCCATAAAGTTTTTTTTTTTTAATTAATGTATAGTTTTGCTTATTTTTAAATAAAATTGCTCTGATTTTCAGACTCCTAACCAAGCCCCAATGTTTTATGTGAATACGCTCGACTACCTACTCCAGCTTGCTCCTGTTTGTGTAAAGGGTCTTTTCATATGCAAAAGAAGGGGGAGGGGGGGGAGTGTCTTATTTGCCACTTGCAGTGGGCTTTCCAGCTACCTTTTCAACAGAGGTAAACTGACAGCTTCTAAGTAAGTTTTTAAACAGTTTTATACTGAATTTTTATATCAGTATCTGTGCATATTATTCTTTATAGTAGTGTCTATTACATGCAGTTATATGAAAATGAGTGTATACTGTCCCTTTAATATGTATACCTACGTACTATAGTCTAATCACTGAGCTATTGTTTTCCCCTCACTCCCTAACTTACTGCCTACAGACAGGAAGTCACTAACGGACATGCCTGACTCACTGAAACTGCACTGTTATATAAGGTCTGCTGAGAAACGGTTTTATTTATAAAATCAGAACAGTAAAAGATACACAGAACTGCCTAAAACTCTCCAGCTATGTCCGTCTCCCACCTCCTCTGGTAACACAGTTTCTTACTCCCTCTACTCACCGGACTAAACTGCTCACAGACACTTCTGAGAAACCATCTCCTAGTCAGGATAATATTTTACTGAGAAGTTTGTGAGAATTTTAGCTCTGTGTGTGTAAAAGCTATTTTTTTACACTGTAATAACCATCCAGTGCAGCAGAGGCATAGCTGTCTGATTTTAGGCAAATTAGCTTCTACACACAGGGAGCTAAACTTCTCACACACAGTGAAATATGATCCTAACTAGGAGATTGTACCGCAGAGAAGAGTCTGTGAGAAGTTTAGTCCGATGAGGAGAGGGAGTGAGGAGGTAGGAGACAGACAAAAGCTGGAGAGTTTTAGGCAGCTCTGTGTATCTCTTTTACTGTTCTTATTTTACAAAGAACACAACAGTTTCTCATATAACAGTGCAGCTTTAGTGATTCAGGTAAGTCAGTTAGTGACTTATTGGCTCATGGCAGTGAGGGGAAAACAATAGCTCAGTGATTAGAATATAGTACCTAAGTATACATATTCAGTGAAACACCCTGCATGTTCCCCCCCCATTTTAGGAGAGTTAGCTGCAAATTCAGTAATGCATGTCAATTACAAACGTGTTCTACACTTCATGCTTTATTTAAATAGCCTATATTAATGTTGCTGTATAATGTCCTTTTAAACTGATTTAAAGAAAATGTAACATTATTAACCATGTACAATAAAACAAAATTTAAGGGACATGAAACCCAAAAATTGCATTTCATTATTCAGATAGAACATGCAATTTTAAACAACTTTCAAATTTACTCCTATTATCTAATTTGCTTCATTCTCTTGGTATCCTTTGTTGAAAAGTATATCTAGTAGGCAGGCTCAGGAGCTGGCTGTTAATTGGTGGCTGCACATATATACCGCTTATCATTGGCTTACCAATGTGTCCAGCTAGCTCACAGTAGTGAATTGCTGCTCCTTAAAAGGACATGAAACCCAACATTTTTCTGTCTTTATTTAGATAGAGAATACAAATTTTTTAAAAAAGTTTCCAATTTACTTCTATCAAATTTGCTTCATTCTCATGTTATTCTTTGTTGAAAAGATCTAGATAGGTGGCATGCACATGTCAGAAGCACTACATGACAGGAAATAGTGCTGCTATCTAGTGCTCTTGCTAATGTATATTGCAAAACTGCTGCCATTTAGTACAGCAGACATGTGCACACTCCTGAACTTACCATCCTGCTTTTCAACAAAGGATAACCAGAAATAATACAAGTAAATTGGAAAGTTGTTACAATTGTATGCTCTATCTGAATCATGAAAGAAAATTTTGGGGGTTTATGTCCCTTTAAATAAAGGATACCAAGAAAATGAAGTAAAATTATTAATAGAAGTAAACTGAAAAGTTGCTTAAAAACGACATGTTCTTTGCTGATATTAATTTCTATTGGGAGTTACTACCCCGATCCCTTTAACATTTAAACCATTGAAATACAAGTGTAACCCCTTTCTTTTTAGTCTTCCTGAGTCTCTCCCTCCTCGTCCATAATATAACATAAACCCCTTTGACCAATGCCCCTCCACAGTCTCAAGATGCCTTATAATAGAAACATATCCAAATATTCAAAGAAACCTGCGTTTGTTTGTTGTATATTAACATTGTACTATTGAGGTTTTTTATCACAATGTAATCTACATTCACTGGCACAAGTTTCCGTAGACTAGTTGTTTCTTTGTGTTACCTAAGGAGACAATGGACTTTACACTTCTCTTTCACTTTTCTACAATACAAAGGAAACTGACAAATGTATTATTGTGTCCTTTCCTTAGCAGTCATCAGTGTTTGTATGTTTAAAAATTCATAAACAAAGATTAAAAAGAATATAAAATAATACGCTACTCTTAAACATGAAAGAAAAATGTTGGTTTTCATGTCCCTTTAACCTACAACTTTACATTGTTAGGTGTTAAATGTATATAGTTATACACTTACATTGTTGTGCTTTTGTCTTTTCATATGTGTAAAAAACAAAAGTAAATATAAAAGAGTCTGGGAACATATGTGATAAAGTAAAGCACATTTATTACATCTGATTGCAACATTTGTACCAGTCTTAAGGCTGAAAGTTTTTGCACCATACTGAGAAGGGCACTAAATAGGACTTTCCATGCCTGGATGTAATCAGCCAATGCAGCAAACAGAGGAATAAGAGGGTGACCTGCCGTCACTCTGCGATCTCACCAGTCATATACACCCGAGTTTCTTTTTTATAATGTCCGTTTGCAGGATCAGGCGCTTTATTTAATATTTTTCTCTCTCTTTTCTTACATTTATAGGGAAACAACATTTAGTAAAATTAAATTAAAAAGTGCAGCTAATCATAAAATTCCCTTCCATTGTACTTAGTCTCATGATGGAAGCTGGTTAAAGAGATGTCAAGAGTGAATGTTAACACTTCTATTATGGGGAGTAGACCTGGTTATTAAAGGCTATTTGCCTTGTTCCTCATTTTGCAGTTCCACGATGATGCCAAGGAGCAATATTTCAGCTATTTCAAAAGCCAAAAAAAGAAACGTCATGAAACAAGAGTATCTCCAGTGCTTGTGCCTAGTCCTTGTGTTTGCCCTCCTCCTAGCACTTAAGCAACGCTTTATGAAAGAGGCTGGCTCTTTTCAAAAGAACATTGATATTTTTGTGCCACTTAAGCTGTGATTACTTTGGTTTTTACTCCACGGTAAGTGGTTACATATTGAGGTTTTTTTAAGAAGTTACAGCTGTGCTCACTTTAACCTCTGATGTTGTGGGTGTCCATTGTCCAAAACGTTAAGCAATAAGGCATTCTGTAACTGGGATATGCAATGACATCCTAACACGCTACAGGTAAAGGGGTACTGAGCATATAAAATGCACATAAAGTGGGGTCTAAGGAATGGTGCGCAACTTTGTGATTAGTCCTTAGAAAAGTAAATAAGTTAAATGTTTCTCATAATGCATTAAAATGGATATGATTTCTAAAAGGCAGAAAACAGTCAGATAAAACTATAGAATGCAAGTGGTTGAAAGTGGGCAAGTGTGCAGTTTACAAATGAACCAATTGCAGATGGAAATTTTGTATGCCCAGTGGCAAGAAACCTTTTAAGAGTTGGCTTAACCCTGAAGATTGTCATTATTCCCTTGAACATCTGGAGATAATATATATATATATATATATGTATATAACTACTCTGTCAAACTAATACTTCAGGATAAAGTACAAGGTGAGCTGTTAGATTCCCCTCCTCCCTTTTTTACCTAATAATCCCTTCAATCTATACAACATCTCCAAGAGGTCAAAGGTACTGGCTCAAAAATGACGTGAGACATACAAAAAGTCATTCCACCTAATCTTGCAGCTCCATAGAAGCACTGATGATGCCAAAGTCAGTGAATACAAGAAGCTGTTGAGGAGTAAAAAAGTGCCGCATTTTAGCAGCCAGGAGGCAGCTTTACTCCTAAAGGCAGTCAGCTTCACATTGCTTACATTCCATATCGCCAAAAGATCCTCTTATGGGTTTCTGGCACAACACAACCTGCACTACTGCTGTAAGTGCCCATCAGGTTGTGTGCTTGGTTGGTACAGTTGATCCTCAACCATATCGCTGTCAGGAGAATCTGAAATATGCCGTGACTTCTTATAGTCACTTTGTGTTTCCTCTAGGTCTTCACTCCGTGTTGTGGAAGCACCTTTTCCAATATCTTTTATTTCTAATAGTAAGTGACAGGAAGAACCAACTGCCTGAGGCCGTGGCATGTCAGGTGGGCTACCCATGCTGTCCTCTGCATTTGCTCTTTCTTCAGAGTATGGAGGTGGAAGAAGGTCCTGTGGTCTAGAAGCAACAGCTGCACATTCTCCACTTGTAAATGTCATCATGCGGTCTGCAGGCCCATCAGTCTGCAGCAGCAGGGAATGGCGCAGGTCTGGCATTAAAAAAAAACAAAAACACATAAGCTGATATATTCACAACAGACAGCACAGGTCATGTGACTTCAGACAGTGATACTGACTAGCAAAAGGTAAACAAAAAAGTAAGCTATCTTATTTGCCAATTGCAAACAATAATGATTACAGTATTCTAAATCCTTTCCTAACAATAAAAGGTTTTAAAAGGCACAAATGATTTACATTATTTATTAGAACTAAGAGTGTATGTTGAATTATGCATCAAGGTAAGCAATTTGGTTATAATGCACACATAGTCATTAAAGGGACAGTATACTATAAAATTGTTTTTCCCTTAATATGTTTCCAATTACTACTTCACCAGCTGCAGAGTATAAAATGTATGAGATTTGCTTCCCCCCCCCAAAAAAAAGCTTTATTTATATCAAACAAAAGTGCACATAATAAATTGTATGCACATAGCACACATTAGAAATATTATGGTACAATATATCATTGAATTGATCCTCTATATTGACTGCGAGAAAACATTGAACATATAATGCATATTGTTAACAGAGTATCATTTATAATTAAAGATGGGGCCCAGTATTTAGAAACACATTCTCTAATTCAGTGTACTTCTTTCTAATCCCCAGTTTTAGCGTTTCAGACCTCTCTTGGGTCTTGAGCAAAGTCCCTTACAAACAGTTTTGGGGGTATGCAGGGATAGGGTTTAACACAACAGAAAAAACAAAACACCACAAAAGAAATTGCGTCTCAAGGAAAAAGATATGGTGTTGGTATAGGTTATTGGATTAAAGTGAAGTAGACACACAAGTAGCCAGAGAGTATATGTCAACCTTGTATTTGGAAATACCTACAACTGTTATGATCAGGTAGAGAAGGTACGTAGGCGTTATATAAAGCCTTAAAGGGACACTCAATCAAAATTAAACTTTCATTATTCAGATAGAGCATGCCATTTTAAACAACTTTCCAATTTACTTCCATTAACAAAATGTGCAGTCTTTTTATATTTAAACTTTTTAAGTCACCAGCTCCTACTGAGCATGTGCAAGAATAAGTGTGTATGCGTTTGTGAATGGCTGATGGCTGTCACATGGCACGTGTATGCATTTGTGAATGGCTGATAGCTGTCACATGGTACAGGGGGAGTGGTAAAAGACATAACTTTTAAAATTGTCAGAAAAAAAAAAATCTACTACTCATTTGAAGTTCAGACTAAGTGCTATTGCATTGTCTTGTTATCTTGCATTTGTTGATTATGCAAATCTACTGTGTTGACTGGGCCTTTAAATACATTTGGGTAGGCCTCACAGTGGGTTTATTCAGATCATCTGTAGGGAAAATATACTCATAGTAAAAAGAATATTTGCATTCCAGGAGTAGAAGGGAAGGTGATTATATCCTATAATGTCATAACCCTGCAGCACTTGAGTGGATTTACAGCAGTAGGTTATAAACAAAACGTTTAGCTAACTAATGATATAAAAAGGGTAAATCGTTATGATGGGAAATTCTAAGTAATTAAAGAGACACCTTATTTGTTTTATCAAATAGTTGAGAAAATTATTATCTCATATCTTACATGATACATATAATATTTGCATATATATGTCCAAATAAATTCAATTCTGAAATCTCAATAATGATATGAAGGGGGGTGCTAACTGTCAATAGTTATAGAGACAAAAAAGAAAAAGAAAGGTGACAGTATAATAGCAGTCATTCAATGTTGACAAATGTCACAAAAAGAACCTAAAAATAAAAATATGTATGGGTTCTTTTTGTGACATTTGTTGAAGAATAAATTATTTTTTATATAAACACTAAATTGCATGCTCTCTTTTTCTTGAGTATATTTTGCCTGTACTGGCGCTTTAGATTTTAATTGTTCTCTGTTGTCCTTTCCCCTGGGGATTTAGGAGAAATATCCCCTTAAATCTTAAAGCATATATACCCTAACCTTTGCGCAGTCTGTATAACCTTTTGTGGTAAATTTGCAATGCAAAGGTACTGTCAGCCCTCAGAATGTATCAGCATGCCAATCAGAGCATTAGCACCCTCAAAGAGGGTAGCCGGGCAAGGTTGGGCATCTCCCCTCAACAGCTCTGAATGTCTGGCAGTGGTAACATCAGGGGGTGTTAGGAGGTGTTTCATAGTTCCTGAAAGGTTATACCAGACCTCAAAGTCCTCCATATACCATATATAGTCTAGCTTACCATCCGGAAACGTAATTGAAGTAGGTGAGGCTTAAAGTCTCCAAATGTGTCCCCCCCCCCCCCCCGGGTGGGGATACCACAGGCTAAATAAACTATTTAAAATGCAAATATAAGGGTAATGGAAATACTTTTATACAATCTAATGCACTCTAGCAGGTAAAGTGAATTATTGGGAACAAATTAAAGGGGAGAATTTTTTTTAGTAAACTGTCCCTTTAAAAAGGGACAGTCTAGTCCAAAATAAACTTTCAGAATTCAGATAGAGAATGCAATTTTAAACAATTTTCCAATTTACTTTTATCACCAATTTTGCTTTGTTTTCTTGGTATTCTTAGTTGAAAGCTAAACCTAGGAGGCTCATATGCTAATTTATAAGCCCTTGAAGGCCGCCTCTTCTCTCTGGGCATCGACAGGTTTTCACCACTAGAGGGTGTTAGTTCATGTGTGTCATATAGATAACACTGTGCTCACGCACGTGGAATTCAGGTGAGCCAGCTCTGATTGGCTAAAATGGATGTCTGTCAAAAGAACTGAAATAAGGGGGCAGTTTGCAGAGGCTTAGATACAAGGTAATCAAAGATAAAAATTATATTTATATAACTGTGTTGGTTGTGCAAAACTATGGAATGGTTAATAAAGGGATTATCTATCTTTTTGAACAATAAAAATTCTGGTGTAGACTGTCCCTTTAAGTCATCTTGCAGTAATATCACAAAATGTAAAAACAAGTAATGTCTCTTATTACAACTACCCTCCACAGCACAGATAGATGACAGAAGAGAGTAGAATAAGAAAATGAGTGCATTGTTTTTTGATGTGCAGCATTCTGATAGTTGTAAACTAGTAAAGGAGAGAGAGACGCAGCTCCCCCTATTTACACTTTCTGATCAATTATTCCACAACTGAGTAAAATATTTTCTACAAGTGTTTATAGGAATTAATAATATAATGGCTAAGTTTATAAGGAGGGTACTAATGAGACATTGCTGTCTGTTTCCCTGTAGCTAATAAAGTTTACATTAACACAAAAAAAAAAAAAAATACTTATTGCTTGTCAGACTAGTGGCAACCTTTAAAGGAAACAACCATCCAACCACCTAAAATTTCTCATGTCCACTGCAGACAGAGCCAGGTGTACTTCCATTCAATGACAAATCTGTTATAGAAGCCTAATAACTAATGATTTTCCATAAAGTTTGAACATTTTCTACAGAACGTTTAAAAGGATAATGCATATTCTGCAGGAAATAAGATGACTATTTTTCCACATTCTTTAACCTTTTAACGCCGTTATGCCGTTCTATTCCGTCATATTTACACTGGGCTTTAAAGCCGTTATGACGGAATAGAACGTCATATCAAACGGCTGTCCTGAAGCCTTCTGCGCTTCAAGGACTTGATCGCGGTCTGGAGGGCGTTCCTAGGGTTGTAGGGACGCCCCCCAGATGCGATCCAATAATTGAAATCTCGCGATCGTATGCACGATCGCGTAGTTTCAATTTGTCTACATCGGAACAGGTGTTCCGATGTAGACACTTTAACCCTGTCACGAAAGGGTTAAAGCACTTCACTCATGGTTTTGTCATTTGTGCAATACTAAAAAAAAACAATTTATGTAAGAACTTACCTGATAAATTAATTTCTTTCATATTAGCAAGAGTCCATGAGCTAGTGACGTATGGGATATACATTCCTACCAGGAGGGGCAAAGTTTCCCAAACATCAAAATGCCTATAAATACACCCCTCACCACACCCATAACTCAGTTTAACGAATAGCCATGTAGTGGGGTGATAAAGGCGTAAAAAGCATCAACAAAAAGGTATTTGGAAATAATTGTGCTTTATACAAAAAAATCATAACCACCATAAAAAGGGTAGGCCTCATGGACTCTTGCCAATATGAAAGAAATGAATTTATCAGGTAAATTCTTACATAAATTATGTTTTCTTTCATGTAATTGGCAAGAGTCCATGAGCTAGTGACGTATGGGATATCAATACCCAAGATGTGGAACTCCACACAAGAGTTACTAGAGAGGGAGGGATAAAAATAAAAACAGCCAATTTCCGCTGAAAAAATAATCCACAACCCAAATTATACGTTTATTCTTTAATGACAAGAAAAACTTAAAACATAAGCAGAAGAATCAAACTGAAACAGCTGCCTGAAGAACTTTTCTACCAAAAACTGCTTCTGAAGAAGCAAATACATCAAAACAGTAGAATTTAGTAAATGTATGCAAAGAGGACCAAGTCGCCGCTTTGCAAATCTGATCAACTGAAGCTTCATTCTTACAAGCCCACAAAGTGGAGACTGATCTAATAGAATGAGCTGTAATTCTCTGAGGCGGAGCCTGACCCGACTCCAAATAAGCTTGATTAATCAAAAGCTTTAACCAAGAAGCCAAGGAAATAGCAGAAGCCTTCTGACATTTCCTAGAACCAGAAAATATAACAAATAGACTAGAAGTCTTTCTAAAATCTTTAGTAGCTTCAACATAATATTTCAAATCTCTCACCACATCCAAAGAATTCTTAGGATTAGGACAAAAGGAAGGAACAACAATTTCTCTACTAATGTTGTTAGAATTCACAACCTTATGTAAAAATTTAAATGAAGTCCGCCAAACTGCCTTATCTTGATGAAAAATCAGAAAAGGAGATTCACAAGAAAGAGCAGATAACTCAAAAACTCTTCTAGCAGAAGAGATGGCCAAAAGGAACAACACTTTCCAAGAAAATAGTTTAATATCCAAAGAATGCATAGGCTCAAATGGAGGAGCCTGTAAAGCCTTCAAAACCAAATTAAGACTCCAAGGAGGAGAGATTGATTTAATGACAGGCTTGATATGAACCAAAGCCTGTACAAAACAGTGAATATCAGGAAGTTTAGCAATTTGTCTGTGAAACAGAAGAGAAAGAGCAGAGATTTGTCCTTTCAAGGAACTTGCAGACAAACCCTTATCCAAACCAACGTGAAGAAACTGTAAAATTCTAGGAATTCTAAAAGAATGCCTAGAGAACTTATGAGAAGAACACCATGAAATGTAAGTCTTCCAAACTCGGTAATAAATCTTTCTAGAGACAGATTTACGAGCTTGTAACATAGTATTAATCACTTTGTCAGAGAAACCTCTATGACTTAGCACTAGGCTTTCAAATTCCATACGCTCAAATTTAATGATTTGAGATCCTGATGGAAAAAACGGACCTTGAGACAATAGGTCCGGTCTTAACGGAAGTGGCCAAGGTTGGCAACTGGACATCTGAACAAGATCCGCATACCAAAACCTGTGAGGCCATGCTGGAGCCACCAGCAACACAAACGATTGTTCCATGATGATTTTGGAGATCACTCTTGGAAGAAGAAGAACTAGAGGCGGGAAAATATAAGCAGGTTGATAACACCAAGGAAGTGTCAATGCATCCACTGCCTCCGCCTGAAAATCCCTGGATCTGGACAGGTATCTGGGAAGTTTCTTGTTTAGATGAGAGGCCATCAGATCTATCTCTGGAAGACCCTACATCTGAACAATCTGAGAAAACACATCTGGATGGAGAGACCACTCCCCCGGATGTAAAGTCTGACAGCTGAGATAATCCGCCTCCCAATTGTCTACACCTGGGATATGCACCGCAGAAATTAGACAGGAGCTGGATTCCGCCCAAACAAGTATCCGATATACTTCTTTCATAGCTTGAGGACTGCGAGTCCCACCCTGATGATTGACATATGCCACTGTTGTGATATTGTCTGTCTGAAAACAAATGAACGGTTCTCTCTTTAACAGAGGCCAAAACTGAAGAGCTCTGAAAATTGCACGGAGTTCTAAAATATTGATTGGTACTCTTGCCTCTTGAGATATCCAAACCCCTTGTGCTGTCAGAGATCCCCAAACAGCTCCCCAACCTGAAAGACTTGCATCTGTTGTGATCACAGTCCAGGTTGGCCGAACAAAAGAAACCCCTTGAACTAAACGCTGGTGATTTAACCACCACGTCAGAGTGTCGAACATTGGAATTTAAGAAAATGAATTGTGATATCTTTGTATAATCCCTGCACCATTGATTCAGCATACAAAGCTGGAGAGGTCTCATGTGAAAACGAGCAAAGGGGATCGTGTCCGAAGCTGCAGTCATGAGACCTAAAACTTCCATGCACATAGCCACTGAAGGGAATGACAGACTGAAGGTGCCGACATGCTGCAACCAATTTTAAACGTCATGGACACTGAATCTATCTGGAAACCTAAAAAGGTGATCCTTGTCTGAGGAATCAAGAAACTTTTTGGTAAATTGATCCTCCAGCCATGTTTCCGAAGAAAAGGAGGTCTTACTCTGAATCCTATTCGATACCCCTGAGAGATAATGTTCTGAATCCAATGATTTTGGACAGAATTGATCCAAACGTCCTTGAAAAACCTTAATCTGCCCCTACCAGATGAGCTGGAATGAGGGCCGCACCTTCATGCGGACTTAGGAGCTGACTTTGGTTTCTTAAATGGCTTGGATTTATTCCAATTTGAGGAAGGCTTCCAATTGGAAACAGATTCCTTGGGGGAAGGATTAGGTTTTTGTTCTTTATTTTGACGAAAGGAACGAAAACGGTTAGAAGCCTTAGATTTACCCTTAGGTTTTTTATCCTGAGGCAAAAAACTCCCTTACCCCAGTAACAGTTGAAATAATAGAATCCAACCGAGAACCAAATAAATTATTACCTTGGAAAGAAAGAGCTAGCAATCTAGACTTGGATGTCATATCAGCATTCCAACATTTAAGCCACAAAGCTCTTCTAGCTAAAATAGCTAAAGACATGGATCTAACATCAATTTTGATAATATCAAAAATGGCATCACAAATAAAATGATTAGCATGTTGCAGTAAGCGAACAATGCTAGATACGTCAGAATCCAATTCTTGTTGTGCTAAATTCTCTAACCAAAAAGTTGATGCAGCTGCAACATCAGCCAAAGAAATTGCAGGCCTGAGAAGATGAACTGAATATAAATAGGCTTTCCTTAGATAAGATTCAAGTTTCCTATCTAAAGGATCTTTAAAAGAAGTATTATCTTCCATAGGACTAGTGGTACGTTTAGCAAGAGTAGAAATAGCCCCATCAACTTTGGGGATCTTTTCCCAAAACTCTATTGAAATTGCTGGTAAAGGATACAACTTTTTAAACCTTGAAGAAGGAATAAAAGAAGTACCCGGCATATTCCATTCCTTAGAAATCATATCAGAAATTGCATCAGGTATAGGAAAAACCTCTGGAGTAACCACAGGAGGTTTAAAAACAGAATTTAAACGTTTACTAGTTTTAATGTGAAGAGGACTAGTTTCCTCAATATCCAAAGTAATTAACACTTCTTTTAACAAAGAACGAATATACTCCATTTGAAATAAATAAGTAGATTTGTCAGTGTCAATATCTGAGGAAGGATTTTCTGAACCAGATAGATCCTCTTCAGAGGAGGATAATTCATTATGTTCTCGGTCATTTAAAATTTCATCAACCTTATGAGAAGTTTTAAAAGACCTTTTACGTTTATTAGAAGGCGGAAAAGCAGACAGAGCCTTCTAAATAGAACCAGTAACAAATTCTTTAAAATTCATAGGTATATCATGTACATTAGAAGCTGAAGAAACTGCAACCGGCAATGTACTATTACTGATGGACACATTATCTCCATGTAAAAAGTTTATCATGACAACTATTACAAATGACATTCAGAGATATAATCTCCACAAGTTTACAACAAATGCGCTTAGCTTTGGTAGAACCGATATCAGGCAGCAAAGTTCCAACAGATACTTCTGAGACAGGATCAGATTGAGACATCTTGCAAAATGTAAAAGAAAAAACAACATATAAAGCAAAATTATCAATTTCCTTATATGACAGTTTCAGGAATGGAAAAAAAAATGCAAATAGCATAGCCCTCTGACATAGAAAAAGGCAAGAGGCAAAGAGCAATGGGGTGAAAAAATGATGAAAAAATTTGGCGCCAAGTATGACGCAACGTAACTGAATTTTTTTTTGGCGCCAACAACGTCCGGGCACTCGCGTCACTAATGACACAACCTTGTGTAAGGAACTCAGCGTCAACAATGACGCCGGAAGTTACGAACTTGCGTCAACGGACGTACTTTCGAGCCAAAAATTCTCACGCCAAGAATGACGCAATAAAGTCTAGCATTTGGCGCACCCGCGGGCCTAATCCTGCCCGCAATTTGCAAAGAAAAATGAAGTCAATTTTAAACCCCAGGTAAGAAAAATATTTCTTAATATGTTTATTTTCCCCAAATGTGAAACTGACAGTCTGCAAAAAGGAAATAAATGAACCTGACTCATGGCAAATATAAGTACAATACATATATTTAGAACTTTATATTAATGCATAAAGTGCCAAACCATAGCTGAGGTGTCTTAAGTGATAAAAACACACTTACCGAAAGACACCCATCCACATATAGCAGATAGCCAAACCAGTACTGAAACAGTTATCAGTAGAGGTAATGGTATATGAGAGTATATCGTCGATCTGAAAAGGGAGGTAGGAGATTAATCTCTACGACCGATAACAGAGAACCTATGAAATAGATCTCCCGTGAGGAAAACCATTGCATTCAATAGGTGATACTCCCTTCACATCCCTCTGACATTCGCTGTACTCTGA
Source organism: Bombina bombina (assembly GCF_027579735.1). Taxonomy (NCBI): domain Eukaryota; kingdom Metazoa; phylum Chordata; class Amphibia; order Anura; family Bombinatoridae; genus Bombina; species Bombina bombina. The sequence continues at coordinate 213,569,988 of NC_069507.1, forward strand.
GAGGAATCGGGCTTCAAAATGCTGAGAAGCGCATGTCAACGTAGAAATCTTAGCACAAACTTACTTCACCACCTCCATAGGAGGCAAAGTTTGTAAAACTGAATTGTGGGTGTGGTGAGGGGTGTATTTATAGGCATTTTGAGGTTTGGAAACTTTGCCCCTCCTGGTAGGATTGTATATCCCATACGTCACTAGCTCATGGACTCTTGCCAATTACATGAAAGAAATAGAAGACCCTGATGGTATACCAGTTTAAAGGGACATTGAACTCAAAGTTTAATCCCCCCTAGAAAGTTTAAGAAAAACAGAACATTTAACATAATTTGTAATTTTGTTAGCACAATTAACATATATTGTAATCATGTCAATAGAGCTACCAAATTTACCAAAACCCAGACCAGCACTCAAGTGACAAAAAGGGTCCACTGTCCTGTCCCAACAGAATGTATAAAAATAGAATATTTTCTTTTTATGTCAATAGAGGTCTTTGCTGATGCATGTATAAAAAGGTTCCTTTAATTACATTTTGAACAGTAGACTAAAACGCTTAAGATACATTTTCTAAAGCCTTGTCATATTGCTTTGGAACAATTGGTATTTTGTAAATAAAAGGATTATGCATTGCACATATAAGCATAATTATTTTAAGAGACAGATTCCCTTTCAATAGGAATATGTTCCAATGAGTTTCAGGTTCACTTGTGTAAATATTTAATTGAATGAAACTGATCCTCGTCTTCCTTTAAATGTCGACTCTAGTTTTCCACACCGCGAAAATAATTACTTGTTTATATAGTTTGTTTAGTAAATTAGTCTAGTGTTAAGTAAAATGGTATGTTCCACTGAAACTGAAGTTTAAAAAGAAGGGGAAAGAATTTTTTAATTTTTTTTTAAAGGGTGATTCTGGTACTGATACTAGGTGTTTAGCATATGATTAACCCTTTTATCCCACTTGGAGATACTAGGTGTTTAGCATATGTTTCCAGAGAAGGACAGGTGAACCAATCAGGGATCTCACTTGCATGCTGTTGCCAATCACCATCCCTGTCCCACTCAGGACCTTTTGGGAGGTGGGGTTAAAACAGACAGCAAGTGATGATAATGTTAAAATAACATGCTGCATCAAGTACCAAATGTAGATTCCAAAGAGCTATAAACTGAATCTCTGTAGAAAGGATATGAGAATGTCTAAAAAAACAAAAAATGTATGCTTACCTGATAAATGTATTTCTTTTTTGACACGATGAGTCCACGGATCATCTCAATTACTAATGGGATATTCACCTTCTGGTCAGCAGGAGGAGGCAAAGAGCACCACAGCACAGCTGTTAAATAGCTCCTCCCTTCCCTCCCACTCCAGTCATGAAAGGAAAAGCCAAGGTGCAGAGGTGTCTGAAGTTTACATAACCCACAACCTGTCTAACAAGAACAGGGCGGGCTGTGGACTCATCGTGTCAAAAAATAAATAAATTTATCAGGTAAGCATAAATTTTGTTTTCTTTTTTATGACACAATGAGTCCACGGATCATCTCAATTACTAATGGGATCCAATACCAAAGCTAGAGTACACAGATGATACGGGAGGGACAAGACAGGGAACCTAAATGGAAGGCACCACTGCTTAAGGAACCTTTCTCCCAAAGGCGGCCTCAGCTGAGGCAAAAGTATCAAACTTGTAAAACGTGTGAAGAGAGGACCAAGTAGCAGCCTTGCAAATCTGTTCCACAGAAGTTTCATTTTTGAATGCCCAAGAGGAAGCAACAGCTCTCGTGGAATGAGCCGTAACTCTGTCTGGAGGTTGCTGTCCAGCAGTCTCATATGCAAAGCGGATGATACTCTTTAGCCAAAAAGAAAGGGAAGTAGCCGTAGCTTTCTGACCCTTGCATTTCCCTGAGAAAACCACAAACAAAGAGGAAGACTGAAGAAAATCTTTAGTCGCCTGTAGCTAATACTTTAAAAGCACGAACCACGTCCAAATTGTGCAAAAGCCGTTCCTTCTCAGAAGAAGGATTAGGACACAAAGAAGGAACAACAATCTCCTGGTTAATGTTCCTGTCAGAAACAACCTTAGAAGAAATCCCAACTTAGTACGCAAAACAACCTTATCCGAATGGAAGATAAGATAAGGAGATTCACACTGCAAATCCGAGAGTTCCGAGACTCTACGAGCAGAGGAAATAGCAACAAGAAATAAAATTTTCCAAGATAACAACTTAACATCTAAAGAATGCATAGGCTCAAACGGAAGTCCTTGGAGAACATTAAGAACTAAATTCAGACTCCAAGGAGTAGTAACCGGTTTGAACACAGTCCTAATTCTAACCAAGGCCTGACAAAAAGACTGAACGTCTGGAACATCTGCCAGACGTTTATGCAACAAAATAGATAAAGCAGAGATTTGACCCTTCAAAGAACTTGAGCAGTCAGCTTCAGATAAACTAGATTTGGATGAAGGAAGGGTCCTTGCATTAGAAGGTCCTTCCTCAGCGGAAGACTCCAAGGTGGTTGAGATGACATGTCCACCAGATCTGCATATCAAATCCTGCGAGGCCAGGCCGGTGCAATGAGTATCACTGATGCCTTCTCCTTCTTGATTCGAGCAATCACCCGAGGAAGAAGCGCAAACAGAGGGAACAGGTATGTTAGACTGAAGGTCCAAGGAACCGCCAAGGCATCAATTATTTCCGCCTGGGGATCCCTGGACTTTGATCCGTATCTCGGGAGCTTGGCATTCTGACACAATGCCATGAGATCTAATTCCGGCTGACCCCACTTGGGGATCAGGCTGGCAAACACTTGCGGATTGAGTTCCCACTCCCCCGGATGAAAAGTCTGCCTGCTCAGGAAGCATCCCCTGGGATGTGGATCGCCAACAGACAAGAGTGTGTCTCCGCCCACTGGGATTATCTTGGATACCTCTCTCATCGCTAAGGAACTCCTCGTTCCTCTATGATGATTGATATAAGCTACTGACGTTGTGTTGTCCGACTGGAACCTGATAAACTGGACCAAAGCTAAGTGAGGCCAGGTCAGAAGAGCATTGTAGATCGCTCTCAGCTCCAGAATATTTATAGGAAGAACAGACTCTGACCGAGTCCAAACTCCCTGAGCCTTTAGAGAGCTCCGGACTGCTCACCACTCCAGAAGGCTGGCGTCTGTTGTCACAATCGCTCAAGATGGGCTGCGAAAGCAGGTTCCCTGGGAGAGATGATCCAGAGACAACCACCATTGAAGAGAATCCCTTGTCTCCTGCTCCAGTAGTATTTGAGGAGACAAATTGGTATAATCTCCGTTCCATTGCCTGAGCATGCTTAACTGCAGAGGTCTGAGATGGAACCGAGCAAAAGGAATGATGTCCATTGCTGCCACCATCAGCCCGACTACCTCCATGCACTGAGCAACTGATGGCCGAGGAGTGGACTGAAGGACTCGACAAGTATCTTATAATCTTCGATTTCCTGACTTCTGTCAGAAAGATCTTCATTGACAGAGAATCTATTATGGTTCCCAGGAAAGTTACCCTTGTACTTGGGACAAGAGAGCTCTTTGTAAATTTACCTTCCACCCGTGAGAGCGAAGGAAAAAAAAAACAAAACCATGCTTGTGGGGGATTCCGCTAGATGGAAGGACTGTGCCTGGACTAGAATGTCGTCCAGATAGGGCGCCACAGCAATGCCTCGAGAACGAAGTACCACTAACAGAGAACCCAGAACCTTTGTGAACACTCTGGGAGGAGTGGCAAGACCAAAAGGAAGAGCCACAAATTGAATGCGTTTGTCCAGAAATGCGAATCTTAGGAACTTGTGATGGTTCTTGTGAATGGGAACATGCAAGTACGTGTCCTTTAAAGGGCCACTGTAAGTAAATATTTTCTATGCCTGTTACTAACTACCCCAAATACGCTTTTTATCAATAGCATTTCATTAACATATCTCTACCGTATATCAGAAATCTTGTCTGCAAATTTAATTGTTTTCCAAACCCACTCCGTGGGTATCCTTTGCTCTGTACCAATCCGTTTACAATACCTAGGTTTCAAAATGGCGCTTTAAACACAAAGTTATTGGTTTAAGTATTTTGAACATGCAGTGCTGAAAATAGTGGGCATGATAACGTGACATCGGCGAATAAAATATATAACTTTTAGAACGTTATGAAACCTCGTTTTGGAGAAAATATAGGTCAGTAGGTTTTAATTAATGTTTATTAACTTTAATATGTTAGTTGTTTAGCTTAAAAATTATAACAGAAAGTAATCCTTTAAGTCCACTGTTGTCATAAATTGACCCTCCTGGATCAAAGGAAGAATGGAACGTATAGTTTCCATCTTGAAGGACGGTACCCTGAGGAACTTGTTTAGACTCTTGAGGTCTAAAATGGGCCTGAAGGTTCCCTCCTTTTTTGGAACCACGAATAGGTTGGAGTAAAATCCCTGACCCTGTTCCCGTAAGGGAACGGGAGCAATCACTCCCAGATCGGAGAGGTTTCTTTCACAATGTAAGAACGCCTCTCTTTTTGTCTGGTCTGCAGACAATCTTGAAAGTAGGAACCTTCCCCTGGGAGGAAAACCTTTGAAATCCAACTGGATGTCTCTTGGATACAATTTCTAATGCCCAGGGATCCTGAACATCCCGAATCCAGGCTTGAACGAAGGAAAGTCTGCCCCCTACCAGATCCGGTCCCAGATTGGGGGCATGACCTTCATGCTGACTTGAATTAAACGGCAGGCTTCTTAGCCTGTTTTCCCTTATTCCAAGGCTGGCTAGATCTCCACGCCGGCTTGGGTTGATCCTGTTTGACAACGGAAGATGAGGAACTTCCCCTGACATTATGAAAGGAACGAAGATTACTCTGGCGGCCCTTCGTCTTATTTTTCTTATCCTGAGGGAGAAAATGACCTTTACCTCCCGTGATGTCAGAAATAATTTCCGATAGACCAGGGCCAAATAAGGTCTTTCCTTTATATGGAATAGCTAAAAGCTTTGACTTAGAGGAGATGTCTGCAGACCAAGGCTACAGCCATAAGGCCCTGAGGGCCAAAATAGAAATACCTGATATCTTAGCTCCCAGCTTGACAATTTGAAGGGAAGATTCTGAGATAAAAGGAATTAGCCAACTTGAGGGCCTGTATCCTATCTTGAATCTCATCCAAGGATGTCTCTGTTTTGATAGCATCAGTTAAGGCATCAAACCAATATGCAGCCGCACTGGTGACGGTAGCAATGCACACGGCAGGTTGCCATTGTAGACCCTGGTGTACGTACATCTTCTTGAGCAGGCCCTCCAATTTCTTGTCCATAGGATCTTTGAACGCACAACTATTCTCTATGGGGATAGTAGTTCTCTTGGCTAAAGTGGAAATAGCCCCTTCCACCTTGGGTACTGTTTGCCAAACTTGCTTGATAAATTCGGCTATGGGAAACATCTTCTTGAAAATAGGAGATGGAGAAAAAGGAATACCTCGTTTCTCCCACTCCTTAGCAATAATCTCAGAAGCTCGGTCAGGAACCAGAAAAACATCAGACGAGGAAGAAACCTCGAAATCTCTGTTCAACTTACTGGATTTTTTAGGGACAACCACAACCGTGGAGTCGCTATCATCTAAAGTAGCTAATACCTCCTTAAGCAATAGACTGAGGTGTTCCAGCTTGAATCTAAAAGATACCACCTCAGTATCAGCGAGAGGGAGTACCCCCTCAGAATCTGAAATCTCTCCATCAGATGCTACCCCAGCTTCTTCCTCCTCAGGCATCTGAGAGGAAGACTCCGAAACCGCAACAATTGCATCAGACACCTCGCTAACGGAATGACTTGTCTGCCTCTTAGGTTTACCCTGCAACATGGGAAAGGCAGAAAGCGCATCACAACTGGTAGAAGACATGAGAGATGCGATGTCTTTTAAAGTAACTACAGTGGTAGTTAGAGGAGACGTAGGGCACTGCTTGTGAGGGTGTTAACACTTGGAGCGCTTGAATAGAAAGTTGCGGCATACAATGTTCATCATTAGAATCCTGAACAACATCCCCCTTAGAAGAAGTTGGCTCGCAAAATTTTTTATTTTTAAAACTTATAGTCCTCTCAATACAAATAGGACAGAAAGGTATTGGTGGTTCCACAAAAGCATTGCCACACAAAGAGCAAGGAACAGTTTGCAAAGTCCCTTCATCCATACTTGTTCACACTTAGAAATATTCTAATACAAACACATTAAATTTAATAAAAATTTCAATGTGCAAAAAACAAACAGAAAAAACGGTACTGTGCCTTTACATTTCAAAAGCGCAACTTTTTTACTGCACACTGCAAATTAAGCAAAAAAACAAGTTAAACTAACGCCCCAATCACCTCCACACCTCAGCAGCCCTGCTGAGGTGCCTACCTTACTCCAAGACAACCAGGAAGTTCCCCCAGCGCAATGGAAGACTTGGCAAGATGCCCAGAGCCGCCTGAAGCAGTCCGGTCCTAGGAACGCATGTAAATAGTAAACATGCCTTCCTAGCAAACACAGACCGGAGCCTCCTCTCTTCCTGCCCAAACAGACTTCCTCTAGGTTGCAAGAAGAGTACAGTCTAATAGAGCCGATATGACATTAGTGCTCCCCAGCGCTCAGACCAGCCCTCCAGTGTCCCACATATAGCTGTCTAGCACTCCCTCTTGAAACATGAGAGATGGTGCCCAATAAATAAAGTGCCCCCTTACTATGAAGCTCCTTTGTACTGTAAAAAGGTAGAAGTGTGTGCCCCTCTTGTGGGAGGGAAGGGAGGAACTATTTAACAGCTCTGATGTGGTGCTCTTTGCCTCCTCCTGCTGACCAGGAGGTGAATATTCCATTAGTAATTGAGATGATCCGTGGACTCATTATGTCATTAAAAAGAAATGCATGTCCAAAGAATCACAACAATATTAAATCCTGTAATTGCTGACTCACCCAATAAAACAAATATATGTAATAAACTGAAATAGATGTTTGCTTGCTTCAAGCAGAGTACTTATAACTGCAGCTCATATATCTAGCTGCTGTGTCCATTCAGCAATCAGGCTGCTTAATTTCTCTTTTGTGACTATATAATCCGCATTGGAATCATATGTAAAACATTTCTGCCTTGTTGTCCGATTTCACTTGTAGCTATTCCAGAAAGTCTTCCAGTGCAAAGGTTATTTGAGAGCAATATCAGTTCCTATAGATTCAAGCTTCCTTGTATATAATGTCCACAACAAATCATCTTGCCCACTTCACAACATGGATTGTTGGCAGCAGTTTTCTCAACATTGATGCAAATTCTAGTTGTCAGAAAAGTGTCCACAGACAGACTGGTCAGACATTAAATTATGTCCTGAATCTTTTCAGTTGGAAGAGACACGGTATTTATGTTAGCACTGAAAACTGTTCCTAAGAAGACCATATTCAGTACCATGACTAGAACTTCACCTGTCTCTTCATAGGCTTCCGTCAAGTTAGCTACAAGCAGAATGTCTATATAACAATCCCAATATAAAATCCCTTCTGAATAAAACCTGCATATTGTGCACAACTGTCACCATCATTGTGATTGGATTATTAAAAAATATTCAGTTAGTTCAAGTTTTTTTGCACAAATTGTCATTAAATCAATTTATGTTAAATTATGCAATTAATGTGTACTTTGGATAGCTGTACCCTGTACGTCGCTGGTATTTAATAGGGCTTTAACAGGGGAGGTTAATAGCGTGGCCTCTTCACCAGCGGCAATATCGCACTATTTCAGGAAGCCTGCAAGAGGGAGGTCATAAAATGCAGCTGGCAGCGAAACCCGAACTATTACAGCCCAAAAAAAACATAATGACCAGCAACGTACAGGGTACAATGTGGTTGTTAAGGGGGTTAAGTAACATGAATAAAGAATAGAAAATGTTATAAAATTGCAAACTATTACACTGCTCCCACATGGCTACTTCATAAAGCCACCCAACGGGCAACATTTTCTGTTGCAAAAACTAAATATACTACCTAACTTAAGCCACTGAAATAATCACTTATCTTTAAAGTTTAAGGACAGATATGATTTCTCCTAAGCATAAGGTAACTGGGTACGATCTTCCATCTAAGAACAAGCATAATGTCTTTACTGGACATTCTTTATATTTTGCAGAGTGGCACTTCAGAGCTGCAAAACTTTGAGTCTGGATCCTACTGCCACTCAGAGTTCTATGGGTAAAGACACCCCTGGATTTTGATGGTTGGGGAATTGTTTAAGACAAACATGACTCATCAGCTCAGACAATATTTTGAGTCTATCAGAGCATTACTGACTGTGAGAAGGCTTCAAGATAGCATCTGCAAAATTGGCTTTAAAGTGACACTAAACTAAGAATTAAACTTTCGTGATTCAGATAGAGCAGTAATTATAATAGACTTTCTAATTTACTTTGATTATCAAATTGTGAACAGTATATATATATATATATATATATATATATATATATATATATATATATATATATATATATATATATATATATATATATATATATACACACACACAGTATATATACACACACATATATATATATATATATATATATACACACACATATATACATACACACACACACACATATACACACACATTGAGGCATCAGCTACTACTGAGCATATGCAAGAGTTTACAGTGTATACAAATATGAATCTGCGATTGGCTAATGTTTGTCACATGACATGGGGGGCCCCCAGTAAATTTTAAAATGTCAGAAAACTAATCTGCTGCTCATTTAAAAATCAGATAAAGCTCTATTGTCTTGTCTTTATATTAAACACTTGTTGAATATGCAGTTCTACTATATTTAAGTCTTTTAAGAACATAGCCCCCATTAAGCTCAATATGCCCAGAAAGATTATCCAGAGAATGACTGCCTCTAACCAAGGAAACCTGCTAGAAAGAATTGGAAAGGACCTTAGTCCAGTCCATCCTGCGAGGGACAGTACTAAGGAGGGGTTAGTATGAAGAGTCTCTTACTGGTGAGTATTAATTAGGGTGAGCAAAGATAATATAAGCTAATCGTTTGAAGAAGAAAAAAATATAAGAATACAAAAAAGTACAAAACTGCGCGAGGACCTCATCTAGCAGAGCATTATTTTTACAGCTAACGTGATTTTCCTACGGACACAATTTATCTACTTCCATACTAAGAAACTAACTTTGCTCTCGTTGCTTCTCTTCCTTCTTTCTCAAAATCTGAGCGCTCAGTTTCTTCACTTCTGCCTGGTAGGACTCAACAGCTCTCTCGCTCTTCTCCACTTCTTCACAGACAGCCTACAAGACAGGACGGGGACAATCTAAGAACATTGCACTCTCTGCCCAGAAAAAGCTGTGTCGTAGACAACCATTCATAATACCTTACCTGAACCTTCTCTTGCAGAGCATTATAAACCTGATAAATTAATCGAATATCCTTCATCACACCATCTTTGTCAAAGAAATTGGTACTGAAAACAAAGAGAGAAAAATATATCTGTTTTAAGCAGCCACCGTGAACCCAAGTGCCCCGACAGCATTTTTGTTCTGCCAACTCTGAATGTGATTCACAAACAAAAGGAACTGTAGTATGCACAATCTATAAGGAGCAGTCATATTAATAATCATGTTACTAAACAAACCTTCTGCCTAAATGGATATAAAAGTAATATTAAAATTATTTAATTCTAACTGGTTTAAGTGATCCTAGGATAAGCAGGAACACATTTTTTTAAGGGACACTTACATAAAATGTAGCCATCTATTAGGACCCGATTTTAAAGTCATATATACCCTCAATCATGAAAGAAAACAAATGTTTCTTTCATGATTGAGAGGCAGCATACAATTTTAAACAACTTTCAAATTTACATCTTTAATTAAATGTGCTTGATTCCCTTAGTATCCTTTGTTGAAAAAGCAGCAATGCCCTACGGTGAGCTAGCTGAGCACATTGTGTGAGCCAATGAAACGTGGCATATATGTGCAGCCACCAATCAGCAGATAGTTTCCCAGCAGTGCATTTCTGCTCCTGAGCCTACCTGGCTATGCTTGTCAACAAAGGATACCAAATGAAGGAAGCAAATTAGATAATAGAAGTAAATTGGAAAGTTGTTTAAAATTGTATGCTCCGTCTTAATCATAAAAATTTACTTTTGACTTTACAGTACTTTTAATCAAAGGCTAAGCCACTCTCATAAGCTTATCTTTCATAGGACCTTTCATGCAACCCTTTAAATATGGGTGAGGGGACCATGAGGCATATAGTGAACTCTAAACTAACATTTTTACCATTAACGTTGTACTCCTAATATAGCATATGAATAGTTGGTGGACTTTTTTTTTAAAATATATTATTATTAATTTTTGAAAGAACAATGGCACACATAGTACATCATTTATAGCAGTTCATTTGTACACAAACAACTTTTATATTTTTTTCTCACTGTGTTACATCAAATCAGTATAGCAATCTGGAGGAGTTTAATTTACATTATTTGTCTATTATCTTGTGAGGACCGAATAAACAGTCCTTGAAGAAATATAGTAATGAGCAAGGATAGGCACAGACAAAGGCTGTGGCGGACATTTTCCAAAGTGCAGACCTTAGTGAAGGACACCAAGATACATTTGAAATTAAAAACATTTTATAGTGTGTGGTGTTATTATACTGATGCAGATACCACTGATCCTATAATCAGCCCTCCTCTGGCTATACCCATGAGCCAGTGGGGCATATTTATCAAGCTCCGTATGGAGCTTGATGCCCCGTGTTTCAGGCGAGCCTTCAGGCTCGCCAGAAACACAAGTTATGAAGCAGCGGTCTAAAGACCTCTGCTCCATAACCTGTCCGCCTGCTCTGAGGCGGCGGACAGACATCGCCGAAAATCAACCCGATCCAATACGAATGGGGATGATTGACACCCCCTGCTGGCGGCCGATTGGCCGCGAATCTGCAGGGGGTAGCATGGTGCAATGATAAATGCCGCTCGCACATTAATAAATAGGCCCCAGTGTCACTACTGTGTCTTTGTATAGTGCTGGGTGTTATTATACTGATGCAGATACCACTGATCCTATAACCAGCCCTACTCTGGCTATACCCATGTGCCAGTGTCACTACTGTGTCATTATATAGCGCTGGGTGTTATTATACTGATGCAGATACCACTGACCCTATAACCAGCCCTTGTCTGGCTATACGCATGTGCCAGTGTTACTGTGTCTTTGTATAGAGCAGGGTGTTATTATACAGATGCAGATACACATCCAGTATTTCACTCAGGCTTTATTTATTCCATAACTTATCACCCAATATCGCTAGCAGTCTCTTGACAAGCCACTAACTTTATTCACACTACATATTTTTTTTTATTCCTATTATTTAATCAGAAAGAAAAAATATACTAAGGTTGTGGCGGACACTGCAAGGGCTAGTCACGGACACCAGTGCCCGTGTACGGACACCTTGCCTATCCCTGGTAATGAGATATGAGAAGACTAAATGAATTGGAATAAATATAACCTTGTTGTTGTTTGTTTAATGGTTATGTATATATGATCCTAAGGTTTCAATAAAAATATTTATGTTCATCTGATATTTGTTTTTATTCCCAAATAAAGATAATGCCTAGTATAAATTCTTGTTTCCCCATAGAACTTTATTTTCTCTAGGTTGAGAACATGATCTACCTCGGTAAGCCATTGGGTATAGGTTGGTACATGTTGGTTTTTCCATGATCTAGGTATAAGTCATTTGGTGCAGGTAACCATACAAAAGGAATAGTTTTGTTTTTAACAGTAGACACAGCTTATTCTAGTTATTTTGTTAAGAAGAACAATGGAGCCTGGTTCACAGTGTATTATCAACACATATCAAGAGCTGGTCTCTGAACAATTTGATCTTTGGGCAGGACGACCAGATGTGCAACATAGTACTTTATCTCTCTGCATTGTCTCGGGGAGAAGGGTGAAGCTCTAGGATAGATATTATGCAACCTATGGGGTGTAAGGTACCATCTAGATAGGATTTTTTAAATTTAATTCTATGTGGGTTGGAGATATAGATGACAGTAGTGGTGTTGAAAGTTAGGTTCCATTGGATGATGAACCCTTAATGTTAATTTGTTTTGTTTTATTTATTTTTTCCCATTCGTTTTCTTTTCATCCTCTCAAACACGTCATTGTTAAAGACTTAATGAACAATTACATTTTAGCACAATTTATGTTTTTTAATCCCTATCCTGTTTTGTTGTAACGTTGACATTTTTTTAAAACCAAAAACATATATAACAAAAGAAATGCTTTAATTATTTAGAGCATTTTATTATTAATTGAATGCTTGTAAAAAATTTTTAACCCTGGAGTCTAACATCAAGTAAGCTTCAAAACGACCAGTCAGCTAACGACCAGTCCCTAACTAAACACAGCTGCATTGCTACAATGTGGGTTTGCATTTCCTAAAGAGTATACTCTTCGGCCGCAGAAACGTTTCAGCCGAAAATGGCATTTTCAGTTATTTCGTTTTTTTGCCTGTTACATTATCTGTAAAATTATTTTGTAGCATATTTAAAATTTGATGCTAGCCTAGAGCTGCTGTTTGAGTTCATTACTCGACTTACTGTTTTGCATATAATAATAGTGTTTTAGGACTATACTTTATTTGGATAATTGGTGAAAAAACAAACTGTTAAATCTGATTTGGTTACAAAGAACTAAATACAGAATACAGTATATTGATATTTAAAGTGAAGGTAAACTTTGATGAATGAAAGTCGTTTTTAAAAAAATACTATTAAAAACAGGGGCACTTTCATTCATCAAAGTTTAGAAAGCAGCCGTTTTGATTAAAAAAAAACAAAAAAAAAAAAAAAAAAACAACTTACCTTTGTTTTTTTCACAGCCAGAGCAGCTTCCCCCACCCAGAGATCCTCTCTTCACACTTCATCAATGACTAATCCAGCTTCCTCCAATCACGGCTTTCCCCACAGGGTAGTCATTGCCTGAGGCCATGCTATGATTGGAGGAAGCTGGATTAGTCATTGATGACGAGTGAAGAGAGGATCTCTGGGTGGGGGAAGCTAACAAAGGTAAGTTTTTAATCAAAACGGCTGCCTTCTAAACTTTGATGAATGAAAGTGCCCCTGTTTTTAATAGCATTTTAAAAAACTGCTTTCATTCAAAATTTACCTTCACTTTAATATTGTTTAAGTAGGGATGCAGAAACATTTTGGCTGAAAATGGCATTATGTTTCTTTGGTTTTGTTTTTTTGCCCCTTTTTTTTTTTCTTGGTAAAAATTATTTTGTAGCATATTCCTGTTTTAAGATATTTCTTTGTCCAATTTTAGTGTGTTACTTTCAATAAAAGTGTGCTTATTTTATTAGCTTGCAGTTTTTCAATTCAGATAGATTCATTCATAAATAGTCTAATTATGCAAAAAAAAAATATATATATTTTAAAATTTGAAGAAAAAAAAAATACATTTTCCGCCAAGTGCATCCTGGATTTTCAGGTTTGGTGCATCACTAAGATTTGGTTTTACTTCGTAATGTACCACAGCTAAAATTGGTATGCCTTTGTATTTTATTCTTTTACACTACATAGACCGATTGAGCTGTTGTATACATATATTTGTCAAGCGCTATCAAGAGGTCAGATGTATGCATTTAAAGGGACACTGAACCCAAATTTTTTCTTTCATGATTCAGATTGGCTTAAAATTGTATGCTCTCTTTCTAATTTATTCCTATTAACAATTTTTCTTCGTTCTCTTGCTATCTTTATTTTAAAAAGAAGACACCTAAGCTTTTTTTTTTATTCAGAACTCTGGACAGCACTTTTTTATTGGTGGATGAGTTTATCCACCAATCAGCAAGAACAACCCAGGTTGATCACCAAAAATGGGCCTGCATCTAAACTTACTTTCTTGCATTTCAAATAAAGATACCAAGAGAATGAAGAAAATTTGATAATAGGAGTAAATTAGAAAGTTGCTTAAAATGTCATGCTCTATCTGAATCAAGAAAGAAAACATTTGGGTACAGTGTCCCTTTAAAGTAGAAAAACCCAGTGGGCAGCAGTGCATTCAAGATTTATATATATCTTTGTTTTAATTAAAGAAATACATAAAAAATATATATATATACACAATACAGACATTTGGCCAATTGTACACCTCCTTAGCAATTACTGAATGCATCCGTTTTAATGTAAATTCAGTTAAATTGACATTAGGTTTCTTATTTTCTTTGTTGCATTTAAGAGAGAATATTTTAAACCATATACAAATGGTTTTGATCAATGGAAGTTCCTGGTCTTTTATGTCTTGCTCATTGAGGTGCCCAAGTCCACAGCAGAGATGTGAATTATTTTTATCACAGTGAACAACTCATATGTAAGTATTAGCTGTGCATTTGTTTAAACCAGACAGTTCTATTTAAAAAAGATTTAATAATTTGCTTTTGGGGGAAAAAAAGTTAAAAACGGAGTCTTAATACCTTGAGATTTTTATGTAAAATGTTTAGCTATGCATAATAAAACAACCTTGCAATTGACTTTCATTGTTTATTTCGCCCCTGTTTCATGACATTTAGCTCTGAAAATTGAGGACATACAATTCACTTTACTAACACTACATTTGTCACTAATTAGAAGATTATCAGATAACTGCAAAACAATGCACTTTATACTAACTTTATGACATTTCTTAGCCTTGTTGTCTGCAGATTAAAGCTCCTTCAAATAAGGCAAATAGTAAGAGGGGTTTTGCTACTGATAAATAATTGCAATAAAAAGTGGTAAAGGGACAGTCTAGTATGAATTAAACTTTCATTATTCAGATAGGACTTAATTTTAATCAACTTTCCCATTTACTTTTATCATCAAATTTGCTTTTTTCTCTTGGTATTCTTAGTTTAAAGTAAACATAGGTAGGCTCATATGCTAATTTCTAAGCCTTTGAGGGCTGCCTCTTATCACATGCTTTTTAAATCTCTTTTCAACACAAATAGACAGAAAGTACATGTGGGCCATATAGATAACACTGTGTTCAGGCACAGGGAGTTATTTAAGATCTAGCACAATACAATGCTAAATTTAAGACAATAGATAATAAACAGTCACAGTCATGTGATCAGGGGGCTGGAAGAAGGTTCCTAGATACAAGGTAATCACAGAGGTAAAAAGTACATTAATATAACTGTGTTGGTTATGCAAAACTGAGGAATGGGTAATAAAGGGATTATCTATATTTTAAAACAATAACAATTCTATGGTTGACTGTCCCTTTAAGTTTTTGTCTTGGCTGATCTGTTATTCTACAGCAACACAACAGAAACATCATCTAATTACAAGGTGTTTATGGTCCCTTTAACATGTTTAAGACCTACAATGCAGAGCCATTGCACACACTTTTTTTTCAGCAGACCAAGCATGTTTAGAAAATACATTTAGATTGTAGCAATATCCAGTTATGTAGGAAAATCCTCAATTTTCTCATATAGCCCAGAGCACTAAAACCCATCTAGTATGTAGGTGACTGCCATTTCTATTACCTATGGGAGACCCTCTTTTAAAAACCAAGTTGTCCCATCATTTATATGAGCAGTATTTTGCACGCGACATATGTTGTTTGTAGAGAATAGCGGCTTCTTTGGAGTCACATCTCACAATACAGTAAATACATAAGGTAGGTGATTGCCATCTTAGGACATAGGTCTGAGACCCGTCTGTGGGATCACGTGCCTCTAATAGAGTATAACCTCCTCAAAGCACAACCCTGGTGCCTATCTGGAGCAGGTGATCCCCTGCAAATTAGAGTAGGTGACACTTAACTCAAAAGGTTAGAATCCCCACTCTCAGATATAGAGTCTGCCTTTCAAACGAGGGGGTCATTGCCCCCTCCTGGTTGAATAAGATTGGGGAAATTGGCACACCCCTTCCTCTCAGTAATTTAACAGTCTTGTCTCCGTTAAATAACTGTCTAACTATGAGGAAGCGCCTCTCTCTCTAGGCACTCCCACATCGTGTACAATATCAGACATCACAAACGAGGGCAGAATAGCAATGAGGAGGTACATTTCATGTGTCTTTATTCTCGATCGCCTGGAATCATCCTTCACATGTAGCAGAGAACGTGGAAGATGACATTTATCATCCTCCACTTAAGGGGAGTTAATTGATGCCTTTTAAAATGACAGAAACTTGAGTTTAAAGGGACAATAAAACGGCTGGGGAACAACTACGGTAGGTTTACTGCTTGCTATGCTATTTTCACAAGCGCTGGTTAGTGACGCTCTGCATATTCACAATGGGCACTGCCATCCTTTAGTTTAAATGACAGAAGCAGGGATCTTTACTTTAACATGCATTACTCTACACTTTTTTTTATCTAACTTCTAAAATGTGCACAAAAATGTAACTTCTGCTTTCTGTTGTTCAAGCTGACCAAAGTACAAGGTACAGCTGTCAAAAAGACAGCAATGTCACTGATCTGTGAAAGCGGATGCAACAAAACTTGCATACCAAGATGGCGGCGCTCAGTATAAAGATACTGAACTTTACCAACTGTCTTTTGGGTTAAAATAGAAGAACGACTTTCTGAGCTACAGGCAGAAATAACAATGATATGGTGAATAGTAAGAATGTTACTGTAGTTGTACCCTGCAGTTTAATGTCCCTTTAATGCTACTTAAAAGAGACAAAGTCAGAAGTAAACTTTAGTGATTCAGATAGAGCATGCAATTTTGTACTTCTATTATCAAGCTTGCTTTGTTCTCTTGGTATCCTTTTTCAAAAAAGCATACCTAGCTAAGCTAAGGAGCAGCAATGCACTACTGGGAGGAAATTGGTGATTGGTGGCTAAACACATCTCTCTTATTGTCTCATTTGATGTGTTCAGCTAGCTCCCAGTAGTGCACTGCTTCTCCTGAGTCTATCTAAGTATGCTTTTCTACACAGTATACCAACAGAATGAAGCACTTTTTTTATAATTAAATAGGAAAGTTGTTTAAAATAGCACGCTCTATTTGAATCATAAAAGTTTAATTAAAAGAAAGACTCTTAGCGGTGCTTCTAATAGTTTTTTATGCATAACTCAGGTCAAACTAAATGTGCCTTGGTAAAGGTGACTTATATGGTTTCTGTTTTCCAGTCATTGGTCTAATTATCTGATTACTGCCCTGGATATTTCTCTAAGAGAAATGGAGGTTTATAAGATAACACTCACATCCCTACCCAAAGAGACCACAACAAAAACAGCTTTGACTCTTAATCCAGGTTAACTTCTTATTGTTTTAATTCATAGTTGAATTTTAAAAATGCCCTTTTATCAGTTTATGTTTAACCTATGCAAAGTTGAAAAAAACTTAAAAGGGATAGTCTACTTGAAATTTGTATGGTTTATAAAGATAGATAATCCCTTTATTACCCATTCCCCAGTTTTGTATAACCAACATTGTTATATTAATATACTTTTTACCTATATGATTACCTTGTATATATCTAAGTCACTGCAGACTGTTTCTTATCTCACTGCTTTTTACAATACTGCATTTTAGCCAATAAGTGCTGGTTCTTGTATAACCATAATCATTCTCTGCGGGAGAAATCACAATGCTATGTATATGGCACACATTAACTAGCACTGTCTGGCTGTTGTGCAAGATTAATAAAACTAATAAAAATCACTGAGATAAGAGGTTGCCTGCAGGGGTTTAGAAAAAGGCAAATGGAGGTTATAAAGTATATTAACCCCTTAAGGACCAAGGAAGTGCAGGGTACGTCCTTGACCAGGGGGTTTGAAGTGCTTTTAGGGTATTGCAGTGATGCCTCGATATTGAGGCATCCTGCAGAACTCTTTTTTTAAGCACTCTGTGGCCCTCTCTGCATCGGCCAGCGATGGTGCCAATCGTTGGTGGGTGGGAGCCATAGCTGGGAACTTACGGCCGGTGGGGGAATCTAAGTTGCGAGGGAGGGGCAGCTACACTACAGAAAAAGTGGAAATTAAAAAAAAAAAAAAGGGCAAATTTTATTGCAAAGTGGGTACTGGCAGACAGACAAAATGGCGGAAAATAGTGAGAAGGGGGAGGATTAGAGAGCTGTTTGGGGAGCTCAGGGAGGTTGGGTGGTAAAGGGGATCCTACACTGCAGAAAATATATATAAAAAAAAAAAAAAAAAACACCTTTTATACTGGTTACTACTACAGACTTTCTGCCCGTACTAAAGATGGCGGTAACAATAGTGAGGTGGGAGTGGGAATAGAGCTGTTTGAGAGGGGTCAGGAAGTGATCGGGGGTGGGATGTGTCAGGTGGGAGGCTGATCTCTACACTAAAGCTCAAATTAACCCTTCAAGCTCCCTAATTAACCCTTTCACTGCTGGGCATAATACAAGTGTGGTGTGCAGCTGCATTTAGCGGCCTTCTAATTACCAAATAGCAATGCCAAAGCCATATATGTCTGCTATTTCTGAACAAAGAGGATCCGAGAGAATTTACAACCATTTGTGCCATTATTGCACAAGCTGTTTGTAAATAATTTCAGTGAGAAACCTAAAGTTTGTGAAAATGGTGGCATGAAATATACCAAAATGGGCCTAGATTAATACTTTTGGTTGTCTACTAAAAAAAAAAAAAATCTATTCATGTCAAGAGATATTTAGGATTCCTGATATCAGTGTTGCAATGCCACTATCACTAATTTTGAAAGAAAGAAAAAAATGGTTTGGAAATAGCAGAGTGCTACTTGTACTTATTGCCCTATAACTTGCAAAAAAGCAAAGAACATGTAAACATTGGGTATTTCTAAACTCAGGACAAAATTTTGAAATTATTTAGCTTGGCTGTTTTTTGGTGGTTGTAGATGTGTAACAGATTTTGGGGGTCAAAGTTAGAAAAAGTGTGTTCATCATATTTTATAATTTTTTTATAGTAAATTATAAGATATGATGAAAATAATGGTATCTTTAGAAAGTCCATTTAATGGTGAGAAAAACTGTATATAATGTGTGGGTACAGTAAATGAGTAAGAGGAAATTTACAGCTAAACACAAACACAGCAGAAATGTAAAAATAGCCCTGGTCTAAAACGGTAAGAAAATTGAAAAGTGCTGTGGTCACTAAGGGGCTAAAGGGACACTAAACCCAAATTTTCTCTTTCATGATTCAGATACAGCATTCAATTTTAAGCAACTTTCAAATTTACTCCTATTATCAATTTTTCTTTGAAAAAAAAGGCATCTAAGCTAAGGAGCCAGGGAATTTTTGGTTCAGTACTCTGGACAGCACTTGTTTATTGGTGCTGTCCAATCAGCAAGGACAACCCAGGTTGTGAACCAAAGATGGGGCCGGCTTCTAAACTAACATTCTTGCTTTTCAAATAAAAAAACATAATTTATGTAAGAACTTACCTGATAAATTCATTTCTTTCATATTAACAAGAGTCCATGAGCTAGTGACGTATGGGATATACATTCCTACCAGGAGGGGCAAAGTTTCCCAAACCTTAAAATGCCTATAAATACACCCCTCACCACACCCACAAATCAGTTTAACGAATAGCCAAGAAGTGGGGTGATAAGAAAAAGTGCGAAGCATATAAAATAAGGAATTGGAATAATTGTGCTTTATACAAAAAAATCATAACCACCACAAAAAAGGGTGGGCCTCATGGACTCTTGTTAATATGAAAGAAATGAATTTATCAGGTAAGTTCTTACATAAATTATGTTTTCTTTCATGTAATTAACAAGAGTCCATGAGCTAGTGACGTATGGGATAATGACTACCCAAGATGTGGATCTTTCCACACAAGAGTCACTAGAGAGGGAGGGATAAAATAAAGACAGCCAATTCCTGCTGAAAATAATCCACACCCAAAATAAAGTTTAACGAAAAACATAAGCAGAAGATTCAAACTGAAACCGCTGCCTGAAGAACTTTTCTACCAAAAACTGCTTCAGAAGAAGAAAATACATCAAAATGGTAGAATTTAGTAAAAGTATGCAAAGAAGACCAAGTTGCTGCTTTGCAGATCTGGTCAACCGAAGCTTCATTCCTAAACGCCCAGGAAGTAGATACTGACCTAGTAGAATGAGCTGTAATTCTTTGAGGCGGAGTTTTACCCGACTCAACATAGGCAAGATGAATTAAAGATTTCAACCAAGATGCCAAAGAAATGGCAGAAGCTTTCTGGCCTTTCCTAGAACCGGAAAAGATAACAAATAGACTAGAAGTCTTACGGAAAGATTTCGTAGCTTCAACATAATATTTCAAAGCTCTAACAACATCCAAAGAATGCAATGATTTCTCCTTAGAATTCTTAGGATTAGGACATAATGAAGGAACCACAATTTCTCTACTAATGTTGTTGGAATTCACAACTTTAGGTAAAAATTCAAAAGAAGTTCGCAACACCGCCTTATCCTGATGAAAAATCAGAAAAGGAGACTCACATGAAAGAGCAGATAATTCAGAAACTCTTCTAGCAGAAGAGATAGCCAAAAGGAACAAAACTTTCCAAGAAAGTAATTTAATGTCCAATGAATGCATAGGTTCAAACGGAGGAGCTTGAAGAGCTCCCAGAACCAAATTCAAACTCCAAGGAGGAGAAATTGACTTAATGACAGGTTTTATACGAACCAAAGCTTGTACAAAACAATGAATATCAGGAAGAATAGCAATCTTTCTGTGAAAAAGAACAGAAAGAGCAGAGATCTGTCCTTTCAAAGAACTTGCGGACAAACCCTTATCCAAACCATCCTGAAGAAATTGTAAAATTCTCGGTATTCTAAAAGAATGCCAAGAAAAATGATGAGAAAGACACCAAGAAATATAAGTCTTCCAGACTCTATAATATATCTCTCGAGATACAGATTTACGAGCCTGTAACATAGTATTAATCACGGAGTCAGAGAAACCTCTATGACCAAGAATCAAGCTTTCAATCTCCATACCTTTAAATTTAAGGATTTCAGATCCGGATGGAAAAAAGGACCTTGTGACAGAAGGTCTGGTCTTAACGGAAGAGTCCATGGCTGGCAAGATGCCATCCGGACAAGATCCGCATACCAAAACCTGTGAGGCCATGCCGGAGCTATTAGCAGAACAAACGAGCATTCCCTCAGAATCTTGGAGATTACTCTTGGAAGAAGAACTAGAGGCGGAAAGATATAGGCAGGATGATACTTCCAAGGAAGTGATAATGCATCCACTGCCTCCGCCTGAGGATCCCGGGATCTGGACAGATACCTGGGAAGTTTCTTGTTTAGATGAGAGGCCATCAGATCTATCTCTGGGAGCCCCCACAATTGAACAATCTGAAGAAATACCTCTGGGTGAAGAGACCATTCGCCCGGATGCAACGTTTGGCGACTGAGATAATCCGCTTCCCAATTGTCTACACCTGGGATATGAACCGCAGAGATTAGACAGGAGCTGGATTCCGCCCAAACCAAAATTCGAGATACTTCTTTCATAGCCAGAGGACTGTGAGTCCCTCCTTGATGATTGATGTATGCCACAGTTGTGACATTGTCTGTCTGAAAACAAATGAACGATTCTCTCTTCAGAAGAGGCCAAAACTGAAGAGCTCTGAAAATTGCACGGAGTTCCAAAATATTGATCGGTAATCTCACCTCCTGAGATTCCCAAACTCCTTGTGCCGTCAGAGATCCCCACACAGCTCCCCAACCTGTGAGACTTGCATCTGTTGAAATTACAGTCCAGGTCGGAAGAACAAAAGAAGCCCCCTGAATTAAACGATGGTGATCTGTCCACCACGTTAGAGAGTGTCGAACAATCGGTTTTAAAGATATTAATTGAGATATCTTCGTGTAATCCCTGCACCATTGGTTCAGCATACAGAGCTGAAGAGGTCGCATGTGAAAACGAGCAAAGGGGATCGCGTCCGATGCAGCAGTCATAAGACCTAGAATTTCCATGCATAAGGCTACCGAAGGGAATGATTGTGACTGAAGGTTTCGACAAGCTGTAATCAATTTTAGACGTCTCTTGTCTGTTAAAGACAGAGTCATGGACACTGAATCTATCTGGAAACCCAGAAAGGTTACCCTTGTTTGAGGAATCAAAGAACTTTTTAGTAAATTGATCCTCCAACCATGATCTTGAAGAAACAACACAAGTCGATTCGTATGAGACTCTGCTAAATGTAAAGACGGAGCAAGTACCAAGATATCGTCCAAATAAGGAAATACCACAATACCCTGTTCTCCGATTACAGACAGAAGGGCACCGAGAATCTTTGTGAAAATTCTTGGAGCTGTAGCAAGGCCAAACGGTAGAGCCACAAATTGGTAATGCTTGTCTAGAAAAGAGAATCTCAGGAACTGATAATGATCTGGATGAATCGGAATATGCAGATATGCATCCTGTAAATCTATTGTGGACATATAATTCCCTTGCTGAACAAAAGGCAATATAGTCCTTACAGTTACCATCTTGAACGTTGGTATCCTTACATAGCGATTCAATAATTTTAGATCCAGAACTGGTCTGAAGGAATTCTCCTTCTTTGGTACAATGAAGAGATTTGAATAAAACCCCATCCCCTGTTCCGGAACTGGAACTGGCATAATTACTCCAGCCAACTCTAGATCTGAAACACAATTCAGAAATGCTTGAGCTTTCACTGGATTTACTGGGACATGGGAAAGAAAAAATCTCTTTGCAGGAGGTCTCATCTTGAAACCAATTCTGTACCCTTCTGAAACAATGTTCTGAATCCAAAGATTGTGAACAGAATTGATCCAAATTTCTTTGAAAAAACGTAACCTGCCCCCTACCAGCGGAACTGGAATGAGGGCCGTACCTTCATGTGAACTTAGAAGCAGGCTTTGCCTTTCTAGCAGGCTTGGATTTATTCCAGACTGGAGATGGTTTCCAAACTGAAACTGCTCCTGAGGACGAAGGATCAGGCTTTTGTTCTTTGTTGAAACGAAAGGATCGAAAACGATTGTTAGCCCTGTTTTTACCTTTAGACTTTTTATCCTGTGGTAAAAAAGTTCCTTTCCCACCAGTAACAGTTGAAATAATAGAATCCAACTGAGAACCAAATAATTTGTTTCCCTGGAAAGAAATGGAAAGTAGAGTTGATTTAGAAGCCATATCAGCATTCCAAGTCTTAAGCCATAAAGCTCTTCTGGCTAAGATAGCCAGAGACATAAATCTAACATCAACTCTAATAATATCAAAAATGGCATCACAGATGAAATTATTAGCATGCTGGAGAAGAATAATAATATCATGAGAATCACGATTTGTTACTTGTTGCGCTAGAGTTTCCAACCAAAAAGTTGAAGCTGCAGCAACATCAGCCAATGATATAGCAGGTCTAAGAAGATTACCTGAACATAGATAAGCTTTTCTTAGAAAAGATTCAATTTTTCTATCTAAAGGATCCTTAAACGAGGTACCATCTGATGTAGGAATGGTAGTACGTTTAGCAAGGGTAGAAATAGCCCCATCAACTTTAGGGATTTTGTCCCAAAATTCTAACCTGTCAGGCGGAACAGGATATAATTGCTTAAAACGTTTAGAAGGAGTAAATGAATTACCCAATCTATCCCATTCCTTAGCAATTACTGCAGAAATAGCATTAGGAACAGGAAAGACTTCTGGAATAACCGCAGGAGCTTTAAAAACCTTATCTAAACGTATAGAATTAGTATCAAGAGGACTAGAATCCTCTATTTCTAAAGCAATTAGTACTTCTTTAAGTAAAGAGCGAATAAATTCCATCTTAAATAAATATGAAGATTTATCAGCATCAATCTCTGAGACAGAATCCTCTGAACCAGAAGAGTCCAAAGAATCAGAATGATGGTGTTCATTTAAAAATTCATCTGTAGAAAGAGAAGATTTAAAAGACTTTTTACGTTTACTAGAAGGAGAAATAACAGACAAAGCCTTCTTTATGGATTCAGAAACAAAATCTCTTATGTTATCAGGAACATTCTGCACCTTAGATGTTGAGGGAACTGCAACAGGCAATGGTACATCACTAAAGGAAATATTATCTGCATTAACAAGTTTGTCATGACATTTAATACAAACAACAGCTGGAGGAATAGCTACCAAAAGTTTACAGCAGATACACTTAGCTTTGGTAGATCCAGCAGGCAGAGGTTTTCCTGTAGTATCTTCTGGCTCAGATGCAACGTGAGACATCTTGCAATATGTAAGAGAAAAAACAACATATAAAGCAAAATAGATCAAATTCCTTATAAGACAGTTTCAGGAATGGGAAAAAAATGCCAAACATCAAGCTTCTAGCAACCAGAAGCAAATGAAAAATGAGACTGAAATAATGTGGAGACAAAAGCGACGCCCATATTTTTTTGGCGCCAAAAAAGACGCCCACATTATTTGGCGCCTAAATGCTTTTTGCGCCAAAAATGACGCAACATCCGGAACGCCGACATTTTTGGCGCAAAATAACGTCAAAAAATGACGCAACTTCCGGCGACACGTATGACGCCGGAAACGGAAATGAATTTTTGCGCCAAAAAAGTCCGCGCCAAAAATGACGCAATAAAATGAAGCATTTTCAGCCCCCGCGAGCCTAACAGCCCACAGGGAAAAAGTCAAATTTTTGAGGTAAGAAAAAATATGATAATTAAAGCATAATCCCAAAAATGAAACTGACTGTCTGGAAATAAGGAAAGTTGAACATTCTGAGTCAAGGCAAATAAATGTTTGAATACATATATTTAGAACTTTATAAATAAAGTGCCCAACCATAGCTTAGAGTGTCACAGAAAATAAGACTTACTTACCCCAGGACACTCATCTACATGTTTGTAGAAAGCCAAACCAGTACTGAAACGAGAATCAGTAGAGGAAATGGTAAATATAAGAGTATATCGTCGATCTGAAAAGGGAGGTAAGAGATGAATCTCTACGACCGATAACAGAGAACCTTATGAAATAGACCCCGTAGAAGGAGATCACTGCATTCAATAGGCAATACTCTCTTCACATCCCTCTGACATTCACTGCACGCTGAGAGGAAAACCGGGCTCCAACCTGCTGCGGAGCGCATATCAACGTAGAATCTAGCACAAACTTACTTCACCACCTCCCTTGGAGGCAAAGTTTGTAAAACTGATTTGTGGGTGTGGTGAGGGGTGTATTTATAGGCATTTTAAGGTTTGGGAAACTTTGCCCCTCCTGGTAGGAATGTATATCCCATACGTCACTAGCTCATGGACTCTTGTTAATTACATGAAAGAAAATTGAAAATAGGAGTCAATTAGAAAGTTGATTACCTGTGTAAGTTTAAAGGGACACTGACTGAACCCAATTTTTTTTCTTTCGCGATTCATATAGAGCATGCAATTTTAAGCAACTTTAGAATTTACTACTTTTATCACTTTTTCTTTGTTCTCTTGATATCTTTATTTGAAAAAGGCATCTAAGCTTTTCACCAAAAATGGGCCAGCATCTAAACTTACATTCTTGCTTTTCAAATAAAGATACCAAAATAATAAAGAAAATGTGATAATAGGAGTAAATTAGAAAGTTTCTTAAAATTGCATGCTCTATATGAATCACGGAAATAAAAATTTGGGTTCAGTGTCCCTTTAAAGGGCCATAATACCCAAATGTTTAAACACTTGAAAGTGATGCAGCATAGCTGTAAAAAGCCGACTAGAAAATATCACCTGAACAACTCTATGTAAAAAAGAAAGATATTTTACCTCAAAAGTTCCTCAGTAGCCACCTCCCATTGTAAAGGATTTCTAAGCAGCATTTTAGTGTGTCTGTCCTGGGACATCTGAAGGGACTAGCATCGTGCACTCTCATATTATTTCACCAATCAGGTAAAGGAAGCTTACTATGAAATCTCATGAGAGTTAAGTCAAATCTCATGAGATCACAGTAAGAATTCATGACCTCAGCACTGCTGATGCTGATTGGCTGCTGTTCATTTCTTCATTTTTTTTATTTTTTTTACCTGCAGCTGGGAGCAGCTGAGTATAACTTTTTACACAGAACTTACTCTGCTGAGCTGAGGAAATTGTGAGGTAAATATCTTCCTTTTTTACATAGAGATGCTCAGGTGATATTTTCCTGTCAGCTTTTTACAGTTACACTGCATCAGTTTCAAGTGATTTAGCATATGAGTATTATGTCCCTTTAACTATAGGTTTAACACCTTTATATTATTATCAGTTATTTGTAGAGCACCAACAGGTTCCACAGCGCTAAAGACATGGGTCTAATATGCAAGGTGACAGTTATCGAAGGCAAAGGGATAGAGGGCCCTGCCAAGAGTTTCACTGTTGTAAATCATCTCATGAGGGTTTATAGAAGTTAAACACATAGTGCAGGACTTGACAATCATGCACCAGTGCACCATAAAGGGTATGAAGTTACCACAAGATCACTGGCCAAAGTCTTGCAGCTGGCATGATTCCCGTAGAGATCCTGTGTATGGCACAATCTCGCCAATTTTGAAATCCATGTGCAAGGATGTTGTGGTTGATGAGGTTTGGCACTAGAGGCCAGAAAGGTCGGATTTAAAAGGCCCCCCTGGCAGTGATGTTTACTGTGACAGTGCTGGAGACATAGTGACAATACTGCAACTGTGGCAACACTCATCACTAACCATAGAATGTTTCTCCTTAAGTATTTACAGTATTATCTTAGAACTGGATACATGTATTTACAAATGTCCTTTCTACAAACAGTTAACAATAAGCTTACTCACCCATGCTCTTTGATCACTTTGGCATAATTCTGGGAAGTGTTTGGCACTGAAGACACTTTATATTCTTGCTGACTTGTTGTGCCCAGGTTTGGAATTGAGAGAGAAACTCTCTGGTTATATCTGAAAAGGCATGTCATATTTTGTTCACATCATTAGTTGTTAATTTATTTTATTTTTTTTAATATATGCATCTAAAAAATAAAAAATAAATCCTTATCAAGGTCCTAAAACAATATTTGGTGTATGTACACATATATCTTGAAATTTCTACTAGTCACAGACAAGTAATAAATGTAAATGTAGAAGTATTTATTTTTCCTCTTTCCATCTTTAACATTGAGTGGACTAGTAACATTTTCTCTCTGCGCTAGTAGCTTTCAACCCCTGACAAGTACAACTAAAAAAATATTACTATAACACCTGTATGTGTCAAAAGAATTAAATGTTTATTTTCTCTCCTTTTCTATGGTAAGTTAGGGCCAGCTGTATATCGGCTCCTGCAGAGATTTAATAAACTATGTAGCTTGTAGCAGGGTCAAGCAAGCTGCATTATTGTAAAAACAAAAAAAACAAAAACCACTTATGTACTCCAGCTTCTCTGGGGGAAGCAGGAAAGATAACAAAAAAAATGCAATGTATTTACTATGCTTAATATATAATTCATAGGTTAATTTATTTTAAACGTAATGTCCCTTTAAAGCTACATTTTGAAAGGTCAAGTAAAGGTTTTAGGTGGGACTTTTCTATAATTCTTTAGCATCCCAAGGCATGCAAGAGCACCTGCGATTAGGCCTAAAGAGCACATATTCCAAGGCATGAGTAGAGGTGTTGGCAGTAGAGATGAAACTGAATAGTAGGAAGACGAGGTCAGGAACTCCAAGAAGACGAGTCAGTTGTTTGTGCAAAATTTGTTCTCTATAGGACATCTGTTGTTGTGCATTTCTCCGAAATTTATACCAGCCAATTACGTTCTGTCAGTGAACAAACGAATGAGCATGTCACAAGCAATATTTAATGAGATAGAAACGCATACATTAAGGGACAGCCTCACAAAAACTGAATAGGCCATTTACCAATTACGTTTCATACATTATTTTAAAATAAGACACATAAAAGGCAAGGTTAAAAGAATATGAAAACCAATATGTCATTATGATTCAGATAGAGAATACAATTTAAAATAACTTTCCAATTTACTTTTATTAACAAATGTGCTTAGTTCTCTTGGAATTATTTGTTGAAGAGAAGCAATGTACTACTAGGAGCTAGCTAAACACGTTTGAGCCAATGACAAGAAACATAAGTCCAGCTACCAATCAGCAGCTAGTTTCCAGTAGTGAATTACTGCTCCTGAGCCTACCTAGTTATCCAAACAAAGGATACCAAGAGAACAGAGCAAAATTAGATAATGGAAGTAAATTGAAAAGTTGTTTAAAATTGCACGCTGTATCTGAATCATGAACGTTTAATTTTGCAGTTACTTTCCCTTTAGTTCAGAATATCTGTTTCCAGATTGCAGATAAGGGACAGTGTGGTAAAAATTTAATTTTCATGATTCAGATTGGGCATGCAAATTTAATCAACTTTTCAATTTACTTTTATCATCAAATTTGATTTGTTCTCTTAGTATTCTTTGTTGAAAGCTAAACCTAGGAATGCTCATATGCTTATTTCTCAGTCCTTGAAGGCCGCCTCTTATCTCAGTGCATTTTTACTTTTCTTACCGCTAGACAGCGCTAGTTCAAATGTGCCATATAGATAACATTGTGCTCCCTCTCATGGAGTTACCTAGGAGCCAACACTGATTCGCTTAAATGCAAGTCTGTCAAAAGAACTGAAATAAGGAGGCAGTCTGCAGAGGATTAGATACAAGGTAATCAAAGAGGTAAAAAAGTGTATTAATATAACCGTATTGGTTATGCAAAATTGGGGAATGGGGATTAAATATTTTTTTAAACAATATTATATAGTAGACTGTCCCTTTAAAAACGCCAAGCTTGGGAAACTTGCTAGCTAGGATCAAGCACACGCACAGCGATTTAACCTTGAGTAACATATGCACATTGTATTAAAGAGATAGTAAACACATTGAGCTTTCAGTATAAAACAACTTTGCAATATACTTTCATGATTTATTTTAGCCAAAAAAAGAAAAAAAAAAGTACAATGCACAGAAAAAGTAATATAAAAGTAACTTCCCATGAGAGGGATGCTACCAGCCTGGGACTCTCCTCAGACTTGTATAAAAACGTATTAGTGGATGGAATGGCAGCACTATTCCATCTACATAGAAGTATTATTTATTTTGCTTCTTACATGTAATTTAGATATGAATGGTGTTAGGGATTTTATTTTAGGTTTCATTTCTGTAGTGTAGTGAACCCTCCCCTCGCCCCCCCCCAAAAAAAAACAGCTCTCTTATCCGCCCCCCTCCCACTACTCTTCACCATTTATTTTTTTTACTGATAGCTAGTCTGTATTTACAAATTATTTTTTTGTTTTTTTTAATATTTTTTCTGTAGTGTAAGGAACCTCACCAGTCCCCCTCCAACATCACTTTTTTCTTTTCAGTGCAGGGTCCCCCCTCAGCCCTCCAGCCGATCTTTTGCCATAAAATAGGGCCCCCATCCCTCCCACTCCCTTCAAAATAATTTTCTTTAGTGCAGGGAACCCCACACCAACCCACTCACATCCTTTACTCCCACCACTCCCACTCGGCACCAAAGAGTATTGTTACACACACACACTGAAACAATCGCCGATCTTGCTTCACAAAGTAAGGGAGCATGATTATTACTCACTTACCATATGAAGGCAGATGCCTTCAGCCCCCCAGCTGCAGTGTCCGCTGTCTAAGCTGACAGAGGGGACCACACCATGCACCACAGCATTGGACATAGGTATTAATGTCAACACAGTAAGCTGGGCGAAGTACTGTGTGACATAATACTGACGCCCATATGGCGGAAGGGGTTAAAATGTAAGTGTTGCAAACCAAATTACAATAATGAATTTTATTCTATGTCAGAGGAAGCTAGTTTAAAAAAAAAAAAAAAAAAAAAAAAAAAAAAAGGAAGTAACTAAGAAGAAAACGTTGGATGAAGTGGACGAATATATAGCAGAAGTATTTAAAATGTACTAGAGAAGGAAGCAGAATGCAAATTAATAGTTGGTGGAGATAGAGGGAATTACTGACATTGTAACATAACATTCATACAGATGATATTTATGTAGTATACTCAACGTTGCTATATTTTCCATTATTATGACACCTTTTTCTGTAATGTAGCTGCAGATGTTTGTCACCAAAAGAACACCATACCCACAGTGAAGCATGGTGGTGGCAGCATCATGCTTTGGGGCTGTTTTTCTTGAGCTGGAACTGGGGCCTTAGTTAAGCTAGAGAGAATTATGAACAGTTCCAAATACCAGTCAATATTGGCACAAAACCTTCAGGCTTCTGCTAGAAAGCTGAACATGAAGAGGAACTTCATCTTTCAGCACGACAACGACCCAAAGCATACATCCAAATCAACAAAGGAATGGCTTCACCAGAAGAAGATTAATGTTTTGGAATGGCCCAGCCAGAGCCCAGACCTGAATCCGAATTGAAAATCTGTGGGGTGATCTGAAGAGGGCTGTGCTCAGGAGATGCCCTTGCAATCTGACAGATTTGGAGTGTTTTTGCAAAGAGTGGTCAAATCTTGCCATGTCAAAATGTGCCATGCTAATAGAGTGCTGTAATAAAATCAAAAGGTGCTTCAACAAAGTATTAGTTTACACTTATGCAACCATATTTTATTTTTATATTTCTTCTGTTATGTGTGATCAGTCCACGGGTCATCATTACTTCTGGGATATTATCTGCTCCCCTACAGGAAGTGCAAGAGGATTCACCCAGCAAAGTTGCTATATAGCTCCTCCCCTCTACGTCACTTTGCACCCAAAGACTAGATAGGAGGTGTGAGAGGACTATGGTGATTATACTTAGTTTTTATAACTTCAATCAAAAGTTTGTTATTTTACAATAGCACCGGAGCGTGTTATTACTTCTCTGGCAGAGTTTGAAGAAGAATCTACCAGAGTTTTTCTTATGACTTTAACCGGAGTAGTTAAGATCATATTGCTGTTTCTCGGCCATCTGAGGGAGGTAAAAGCTTCAGATCAGGGGACAGCGGGCAGTTGAATCTGCATTGAGGTATGTAGCAGTTTTTATTTTCTGAATGGAATTGATGAAGAAATCCTGCCATACCGTTATAATGACATGTATGTATACTCTACACTTCAGTATTCTGGGGATGGTATTTCACCGGAATTACTCTGTAAAAGTACATTAAACCTTTTAATAGGTATTTAATTCATGTTAAACGTTTTTGCTGGAATGTAGAATCGTTTGCATTTCTGAGGTACTGAGTGAATAAATATTTGGGCATTATTTTTCCACTTGGCAGTTTGTTTGTTTTGATTATGACAGTTTCGTTTCTCTCTCACTGCTGTGTGTGAGGGGGAGGGGCCGTTTTTGGCGCTCTTTGCTACGCATCAAAAATTTCCAGTCAGTTACTCTTGTATTTTCTGCATGATCCGGTTCATCTCTAACAGAACTCAGGGGTCTTCAAACTTCTTTGAAGGGAGGTAGATTCTCTCAGCAGAGCTGTGAGACTTATGTAGTGACTGTGTTTTAAAACGTTGCTCTGTGATTTTTATGTTTAAAATTTAATTAGTGTTACTTTACTAATGGGAACAAACCTTTGCTAACAAGTTGTGTTGTTTTTTAAAGAGTGATGCTATAACTGTTTTTCAGTTCATTATTTCAGCTGTCATTTAATCGTTTAGTGCTTCTTGGAGGCACAGTACGTTTTTGTTAAATAAGATTGTAACCAAGTTGCATGTTTATTGCTAGTGTGTTAAACATGTCTGATTCAGAGGAAGATACCTGTGTCATTTGTTCCAATGCCAAGGTGGAGCCCAATAGAAATTTATGTACTAACTGTATTGATGCTACTTTAAATAAAAGCCAATCTGTACAAATTGAACAAATTTCACCAAACAGCGAGGGGAGAGTTATGCCGTCTAACTCGCCTCACGTGTCAGTACCTGCGTCTCCCGCCCGGGAGGTGCGTGATATTATGGCGCCTAGTACATCTGGGCAGCCATTACAGATAACATTACAAGATATGGCTACTGTTATGACTGAAGTTTTGGCTAAGTTACCAGAACTAAGAGGCAAGCGTGATCACTCTGGGGTGAGAACAGAGTGCGCTGATAATTCTAGGGCCATGTCTGATACTGCGTCACAGCTTGCAGAGCATGAGGACGGAGAGCTTCATTCTGTAGGTGACGGTTCTGATCCAAGCAGATTGGATTCAGATATTTCAAATTTTAAATTTAAATTGGAAAACCTCCGTGTATTACTAGGGGAGGTCTTAGCGGCTCTTAACGATTGTAACACTGTTGCAATACCAGAGAAAATGTGTAGGTTGGATAAATACTTTGCGGTACCGGCGAGTACTGACGTTTTTCCTATACCTAAGAGATTAACTGAAATTGTTACTAAGGAGTGGGATAGACCCGGTGTGCCGTTCTCACCCCCTCCAATATTTAGAAAGATGTTTCCAATAGACGCCACCACACGGGACTTATGGCAAACGGTCCCTAAGGTGGAGGGAGCAGTTTCTACTTTAGCTAAGCGCACCACTATCCCGGTGGAGGATAGCTGTGCTTTTTCAGATCCTATGGATAAAAAATTAGAGGGTTACCTTAAGAAAATGTTTGTTCAACAAGGTTTTATATTGCAACCCCTTGCATGCATCGCGCCGATTACGGCTGCGGCAGCATTTTGGATTGAGTCTCTGGAAGAGAACCTTAGTTCCGCTACGCTGGACGACATTACGGACAGGCTTAGAGTCCTTAAACTAGCTAATTCATTCATTTCGGAGGCCGTAGTACATTTAACCAAACTTACGGCTAAGAATTCAGGATTCGCCATTCAGGCACGTAGGGCGCTGTGGCTAAAATCCTGGTCGGCTGATGTAACTTCTAAGTCCAAATTACTTAATATACCTTTCAAGGGGCAAACCTTATTTGGGCCCGGTTTGAAAGAAATTATCGCTGACATTACAGGAGGTAAGGGCCACGCTCTACCTCAAGACAAAGCCAAAGCTAAGGCTAGACAGTCTAATTTTCGTCCCTTTCGGAATTTCAAAGCAGGTGCAGCATCAACTTCCACTGCACCAAAACAGGAAGGAGCAGTTGCTCGTTACAGACAAGGCTGGAAACCTAACCAGTCCTGGAATAAGGGCAAGCAGGCCAGAAAACCTGCTGCTGCCCCTAAGACAGCATGAACCGAGGGCCCCCGATCCGGGACCGGATTTAGTGGGGGGCAGACTCTCTCTCTTCGCCCAGGCTTGGGCAAGAGATGTCCAGGATCCCTGGGCGCTAGAGATCATATCTCAGGGATACCTTCTAGACTTCAAATTATCTCCCCCAAGAGGGAGATTTCATCTGTCAAGGTTGTCAACAAACCAAATAAAGAAAGACGCGTTTCTACGCTGTGTACAAGATCTATTATTAATGGGAGTGATCCATCCGGTTCCGCGGTCGGAACAAGGACAAGGGTTTTACTCAAACCTGTTTGTGGTTCCCAAAAAAGAGGGAACTTTCAGGCCAATCTTGGATTTAAAGATCCTAAACAAATTCCTAAGAGTTCCATCGTTCAAAATGGAAACTATTCGGACAATCTTACCCATGATCCAAAAGGGTCAGTACATGACCACAGTGGATTTAAAGGATGCTTACCTTCACATACCGATTCACAAAGATCATTACCGGTATCTAAGGTTTGCCTTCCTAGACAGGCATTACCAGTTTGTAGCCCTTCCATTCGGATTGGCTACGGCTCCAAGAATCTTCACAAAGGTTCTGGGTGCCCTTCTAGCGGTTCTGAGACTGCGAGGAATTTCGGTAGCTCCGTACCTAGACGACATTCTGATACAAGCTTCAAGCTTTCAAACTGCCAAGTCTCATACAGAGTTAGTTCTGGCATTTCTAAGGTCGCATGGATGGAAAGTGAACGAAAAGAAGAGTTCTCTCTTGCCTCTCACAAGAGTTCCATTCTTGGGGACTCTTATAGATTCTGTAGAAATGAAGATTTATCTGACAGAAGACAGATTAACAAAGCTTCTAAATACATGCCGTGTCCTTCATTCCATTCAACTCCCGTCAGTAGCTCAATGCATGGAGGTGATCGGCTTAATGGTAGCAGCAATGGACATAGTACCCTTTGCACGCCTACATCTCAGACCGCTGCAATTGTGCATGCTGAGTCAGTGGAATGGGGATTACTCAGATTTGTCCCCCACTCTGAATCTGGATCAAGAGACCAGAAACTCTCTTCTATGGTGGCTTTCTCGACCACATCTGTCCAGGGGGATGCCGTTCAGCAGGCCGGACTGGACAATTGTAACAACAGACGCCAGCCTTCTAGGTTGGGGCGCTGTCTGGAATTCTCTGAAGGCTCAGGGACAATGGAGTCAGGAGGAAAGTCTCCTGCCAATAAACATTCTGGAATTGAGAGCAGTTCTCAATGCCCTTCTAGCTTGGCCCCAGTTAAAGACTCGGGGGTTCATCAGGTTTCAGTCGGACAACATCACGACTGTAGCTTACATCAACCATCAAGGAGGGACAAGAAGCTCCCTAGCAATGATAGAAGTATCAAAGATAATTCGCTGGGCAGAGTCTCACTCTTGCCACCTGTCAGCAATCCACATCCCGGGAGTAGAGAACTGGGAGGCGGATTTCTTGAGTCGCCAGACTCTTCATCCGGGGGAGTGGGAACTTCATCCGGAGGTCTTTGCCCAAATACTTCGACGTTGGGGCAAACCAGAGATAGATCTCATGGCGTCTCGCCAGAACGCCAAACTTCCTCGCTACGGATCCAGATCCAGGGATCCGGGAGCGGTTCTGATAGATGCTTTGACAGCACCTTGGAACTTCAGGATGGCTTATGTGTTTCCACCCTTCCCACTGCTTCCTCGATTGATTGCCAAAATCAAACAGGAGAGAGCATCAGTGATTCTAATAGCGCCTGCATGGCCGCGCAGGACTTGGTATGCAGATCTAGTGGACATGTCATCCTGTCCGCCTTGGTCTCTACCTCTAAGACAGGACCTTCTGATTCAGGGTCCATTCAAACATCAAAGCCTAACTTCTCTGAAGCTGACTGCTTGGAAATTGAACGCTTGATTTTATCAAAACGTGGTTTTTCTGAGTCGGTTATTGATACCCTGATACAGGCTAGGAAGCCTGTTACCAGAAAGATTTACCATAAAATATGGCGTAAATACCTATACTGGTGTGAATCCAAAGATTACTCCTGGAGTAAGGTTAGGATTCCTAGGATATTGTCTTTTCTACAAGAAGGTTTAGAAAAGGGTTTATCGGCTAGCTCATTAAAGGGACAGATCTCAGCTCTGTCCATCTTGTTACACAGGCGTCTGTCAGAAAATTCAGACATCCAGGCCTTTTGTCAGGCTTTAGCTAGGATCAAGCCTGTGTTTAAAACTGTTGCTCCGCCATGGAGTTTAAACTTAGTTCTTAACGTTTTACAGGGTGTTCCGTTTGAACCCCTTCATTCCATTGATATAAAATTGTTATCTTGGAAAGTTCTATTTTTAATGGCTATTTCCTCGGCTCGAAGAGTCTCTGAGTTATCAGCCCTACATTGTGATTCTCCTTATCTGATCTTTCACTCAGACAAGGTAGTTCTGCGTACTAAACCTGGGTTCTTACCTAAGGTTGTCTCTAACAGGAATATCAATCAAGAGATTGTTGTTCCATCCTTGTGTCCAAATCCTTCTTCAAAGAAGGAACGTCTTCTACACAATCTGGATGTAGTTCGTGCCCTCAAGTTCTACTTGCAGGCAACTAAAGATTTTCGCCAAACTTCTTCCCTGTTTGTCGTTTATTCTGGACAGAGGAGAGGTCAAAAAGCTTCTGCTACCTCTCTCTCTTTTTGGCTTCGTAGCATAATACGTTTAGCCTATGAGACTGCTGGACAGCAGCCTCCTGAAAGAATTACAGCTCATTCCACTAGAGCTGTGGCTTCCACTTGGGCCTTTAAGAATGAGGCCTCTGTTGAACAGATTTGCAAGGCTGCAACTTGGTCTTCGCTTCATACTTTTTCCAAATTTTACAAATTTGACACTTTTGCTTCTTCGGAGGCTATTTTTGGGAGAAAGGTTCTTCAGGCAGTGGTTCCTTCTGTATAATGAGCCTGCCTATCCCTCCCGTCATCCGTGTACTTTTGCTTTGGTATTGGTATCCCAGAAGTAATGATGACCCGTGGACTGATCACACATAACAGAAGAAAACATAATTTATGCTTACCTGATAAATTCCTTTCTTCTGTTGTGTGATCAGTCCACGGCCCGCCCTGTTTTTTAAGGCAGGTACATATTTTTTAAATTATAATTCAGTCACCACTACACCCTTGGTTTCTCCTTTCTCGTTGGTCTTTGGTCGAATGACTGGAGGTGACGTAGAGGGGAGGAGCTATATAGCAACTTTGCTGGGTGAATCCTCTTGCACTTCCTGTAGGGGAGCAGATAATATCCCAGAAGTAATGATGACCCGTGGACTGATCACACAACAGAAGAAAGGAATTTATCAGGTAAGCATAAATTATGTTTTTTTCTTCCCTCTACCTAAAAGATTTCAGTTTGTTTTTCAATTGAGTTGTACAGTTTATAGGTCACATTAAAGGTGGAAAAAAGTTCTGAAATGATTTATCTTCGGCTCATTTTTTTACATCACATTATATATATATATATATATATATATATATATATATATATATATATATATATATATATATATATATATATATATATATATATATATATATATATATATATATATATATATATATATATATCTATATATCTATATCTATATCTCTCTCTATCTCTATATATCTATATTCAGAAACAGACCTTGCACTCGCTGGATTTTTCAACAAACTTTTTTACTTGGCAAAAATAGTGACGTTTCGGGGACAGTGTATCCCCTTCCTCAGACAGTGAATGCTTCAAACTTAGGTGAATTTATACAAACAAATAAATAACCCCTCCCCCCAATTAGCAAGAAAAAACCGCCAAAGGTGTTGCTATGGTGACCATATGTCACAAAGTGAACATCGTATATACATTATAATATAAGCAATCAAAGCTATGACAGTGAAGATGATCAAATTAAAAGACCTGTAGTAAAATGAACATGGTAAACAACTTAACATTTCAAGTACTGGTATTCTTAAATCCCTAATGTCCGTTATTGTCCGGGGAGCCAGCCAATATTGGAAGCCTTATATGTTGTAGCCTAGGTGGTCCGGCATAAAATACACACTCAAAACCTACCAAGATGGGAAAACAAAGTTCTAATGTAGATCGCCGTGTCCCACGCCACCGCAACTACGACCGCACTAGGTAGAACAGACAAACCCGGAAGTGCATCGGCCGATCACGTGTCTGGCCATGCACCAATCACTCGGGTTGCGGTTGGGGTTGTCATGGCAATGGGTCACAACGATCCAAATAGCAACAAAGAAGCATATCGGACAAATCAGCTACTAAGCATAACATTGTAATAGTACACATCAATAGATACTTGTAATAAGTGCTGCTACAATGGCTATACCACTGCCGGAAATATAACCAGTAAATCATATATATAGAGCCATCTTGCCGTATTCTGATGGGGGTATCATAATATCATACATTCTCCCTAGAGCGCATATATATCATAGTGGACGCTGCTACAGGGACTATATCACTAATGTGCATTCACTATCCAATATGCACAGTGTACCATGATGGAGAATGTGTACAAATTTATACTTGGTAATATCACCCATTAAAGAAGGTGAACTGGGATGGCATGACCAATGAGAGAGTACCAAACGCCCCAAAGAAAAGAACCAAAATAAACCCCACCAATACTTAAATACAAGGAAACCGAATGAAAAATAGGAAAAAAATGGGAAAAAAGGTTGGTGAAAAAAAGGGAGGGGAGAAACAGACGAATAAAAATAAACTGTAAAGATAAATAAAAAATAAAAAATTTTTAATGGCTCTATATATATGATTTACTGGTTATATTTACGGCAGTGGTATAGCCATTGTAGCAGCACTTATTACAAGTATCTATTGATGTGTACTATTACAATGTTATGCTTAGTACCTGATTTGTCCGATATGCTTCTTTGTTGCTATTTGGATCATTGTGACCCATTGCCATGACAACCCCAACCGCAACCCGAATGATTGGTGCATGGCCAGACACGTGATCGGCCGATGCACTTCCGGGTTTGTCTGTTCTACCTAGTGCGGTTGTAGTTGCGGTGGCGTGGGACACGGCGATCTACATTAGAACTTTGTTTTCCCATCTTGGTAGGTTTTGAGTGTGTATTTTATGCCGGACCACCTAGGCTACAACATATAAGGCTTCCAATATTGGCTGGCTCCCCGGACAATAACGGACATTAGGGATTTGTTAAGAATACCA
This sequence comes from Bombina bombina, assembly GCF_027579735.1. Classification (NCBI taxonomy): domain Eukaryota; kingdom Metazoa; phylum Chordata; class Amphibia; order Anura; family Bombinatoridae; genus Bombina; species Bombina bombina. Next base: position 213,608,269 of record NC_069507.1, read on the forward strand.
GTACTTGAAATGTTAAGTTGTTTACCATGTTCATTTTACTACAGGTCTTTTAATTTGATCATCTTCACTGTCATAGCTTTGATTGCTTATATTATAATGTATATACGATGTTCACTTTGTGACATATGGTCACCATAGCAACACCTTTGGCGTTTTTTTCTTGCTAATTGGGGGGAGGGGTTATTTATTTGTTTGTATAAATTCACCTAAGTTTGAAGCATTCACTGTCTGAGGAAGGGGATACACTGTCCCCGAAACGTCACTATTTTTGCCAAGTAAAAAAGTTTGTTGAAAAATCCAGCGAGTGCAAGGTCTGTTTCTGATTTTGTATCTAATTTCACTAGCACCCTGGTTGTTGCATATAAGTGAGAGTGCACATCTTTGCTAAACATATATATATATATATATATATATATATATATATATATATATATATATATATATATATATATATATATATATATATATATATATATATATATATATATATACATACACACACACATATACAATACATGGTTCCCCAGTCACAGAAGAATTAAATTCAAAATTCTCACCCTTACATACAAAGCTCTCACCAACACCACTACCTATCCTCTCTAACAAGTATACTCCAGCCCACCCACTAAGATCCAACAATGACCTGCTCCTTGCATCTTCGACTATCACCTCTTCCCATGCTAGACTGCAGTACTTGTGCAGCACCTATACCCTCTGGAATCCTCTCCCTCATGCTTTCAGACTTTGCCCTAATCTTTCTTCCTTTAAATGCTCCCTGAAGACTTTTTTGCTCATAGAAGCCTACCACCCAACTCAGTAATAAATTAATTTCACTTACCTAACAACATTTCCCTCATCTAACTCTGCATTAACATCTTTCTCAATCTTGCAGTCCTCACATCCCGTTTCTCAACCTCCTACCCTTCTAGATTGTAAATTCCCACAGGAATAGGGCCCTCAATTCCTCCGGTATGTGTTTGTAAATTTTGTCCTGTCTCTTACAAGTTTTATATCATTGTTTTATTTAAATAAATTGTACCCATGGACAACGCTGCAGAATATGTTGGCGCTTCATAAAGTAAAATAATAAAAATAATATGCCCCGTCAGTTTTGTACTGCATTGGTTTTGATTTGGTATGTCAATCTACATATCTGGAAATTTGCTAATAACTTTCCTTTTGGTATTTGTTTTCCTTGGAGGACATTAAGCAATATTTCTAGGACCAGGAGACATTATGGGTGTTAAACACACAATTACCAGTGAGCACCTGTGTAACAAATAAGAGCATTTTATTATTGCATTAGTCTGTGCGTAAATCTGTAATATGCTTACTCCTCTTTGTAAACCTTAGTTATGTTGGTTTTTCATTTTCCCTACTTTGTTACTTACCAACATATCCTGCCCCGAAACACTGTACTAACATTTTACTATGTAAAATTCCTTGCATATTACCAACATTTTCAATACAAATGAACAATCCATTAGCTTGACTAAACTTAATAAATGATTAAATATAAAGAAACATACTTTCCGTCTGTCTTTGAGGATCCGATCAAGGCTTTCCTCGTTGACTGTTCCGCCATAATCATAAAAACTTTAAAAAAGAAAAAGTTATAATCCATTAATGATATCCAGCAAATTACATCCACACAAACAGCAGATCAAATCCTTCCTTCAAGCAGCAAGCATATGATAGCAAACAAATTAGCGAATTAGCTAAGCATTGTTTTTAGGAACTGGCAAAGGTTTTTGTAGATAGATGTGAAGTAACATTGTAGAATGAAATACAATTCTAGAAGCAATGCTCTCTAGATGCACCTGAGCTTTATGATGTTAAAGTCACTTTTTTATGTACTTAAAAGTGTAATTAATTATTTTTATTTATTTTTCTAAGGTAGATTTTCCTGCGCTTGGTAAAAACTATTTTTTAGGTTTACACTATGGAGACTTGTTCCGGTCTACTACTAGATCTCTGGTAGTGCATCGGCATTTTCATTAAATGCTGAAGCGGAAGTTGGCAAACTTCATTGATGTTAGGATCTTTTCTGAGCCAAATTTTATCTTGTGAAAGTGAAGCACACTAAATCTGTGCAATTCCATATTTTAATGTGCTTCACTTTCACAAGAGAAATTTGTCTCTTAAAAGTTCTTATCATGGAAGTCAGTCTACTTCCGCATTCAGCAATGAACGAAAATGCTGAATGCACAAGTCTAATCTCTGGTAGCTGTAGTTATAAGCCAGTGATATAATTATATTATAAAAAAAAAATAAAAAAAAAAATGCTTGTTTAAGCAGCATATGCACATATGTTATGTAAGCTCCCTGTTAAGAAAGCAAGTAGTTGCTGGTATACTGTAGTTTAAGCAATTACTTCATTTGCGTCACAAAAGCCACTACTAACTTGCTGAGAAGTGTTTAAAGGGACAGTCAAGTCCAAAAGAAGTTTTATGTTTCAAATAGGGCATCTAATTTTAAACAACTTTACAATTTACTTTTATCACCAATTTTGCTTTCTCCTCTTGGTATTCTTAGTTGAAAGCTAAACCTAGGAGGTTCATGTGCTAATTTCTTAGACCTTGAAGGCTGCCTCTAATCTAAATGCATTTTGATAGTTTTTCACCACTAGAGGGCATTAGTTCACATGTTTCATATAGCTAACATTGAGCTCATGCACATGAATTTACCATGGAGACAGCTCTGATTGGCTAAAACTTAAGTCTGTGAAAAGAACTGAAATAAGGGGGCAGTCTGCTGAGGCTTAGATACAAGGTAATTACAGAGGTAAAACTTGTATAATTATAACTGTGTTGGTTATGCAAAACTGGGGAATTGGTAATTAAGGGATTATCTATCTTTTAAAACAACAAAAATTCTGATGTTGACTGTCCCTTTAATAGCTGGTGCATTGAACAATTTCAGTATATGGGCAGCTAATACAGTGATAGCTTTTTTAGAAGAATTTTTCGTAATAGATGTATAATGCAAAAACATTTCTGCTCAAAATTAAAATGCCATAATGCACATCTCAATTTTGAGAAGCATTCTATAAAAGTACTTATTAAGAACAGGTTACATTTTGAAAATAGAATAATCTGGTTTTGCTATATTAAAAAAAAATAATAAAAAAAAAAATACATATATAATCCATAGGACCTTACTGCTTCTACAATATTCAGTGTAAGTATGCGTGCAGCAGGCAGTTTACACAGGGAATAGAATCCACAAAATAAACCCTAGAATAGAGGCATTTGCCATTTATTATGAAGGATACAGTCACTTACAGCTGTAGATATTCAAAATAAGTTAATAGAATTTAAAAAACAATCTCCATTTAAAGAGAAAAAAAAAAATGAGCAGTAGATTGGATAATTGATTTATTAATTCAAAGTCAGTGTTTTACCTGCTGTGTAGAGTTGCATCTAAGTATTAATTCAAAGTATTTAATCAAATTCTTACCTGATATACAATCAAATTCTTACCTGATATACAATCAAATTCTTACCTGATATACAATTAAATTCTTACCTGATATACAATCAAATTCTTACCTGAACAATTTGGTGCATGGTTCGTGTTTATGAATCTCTGAGAGAAAACAAAAACTCAAATTAAATTGTGCACCACTGTACTAGAAATGCTTGTATTACAAATGTGCATACAGCTTTTTAAAAAAAAAAAAAAAAAAAAAAAAAAACACCTTTTGCCGCATCTACAAAATACATCCCTGACACTGACTTTATTTTAACCTATTTTGCACAGCCTAGAATGCCTACTTACTTTACAACAGACTCATTTTTGTATGATTTTATTGCAAATTAGTTTTCTGGACCTCTGTGTAATATATATTTGAAGAAGCTTAGGTTTATCCTCTTTGTTCAATACAAAGATTTTCTTTTATAGATAAAATTGCCCAGCAAGTGAAAAATTAAATAGTAGCTCATTATGTAACAAGAATACCTCTGTTCTACACCATGGGTGGAAACAATACATAAGGCTCTATTTATCAGGTGGTGGGCAAACAAGGTTCTCAGCTAGGATTTCCGTTACGTGAGTTTTAATATGTAAACCAAAAGTAATATATTAGCATCCAATATGGCAATCAGAAGCGACACATTGGCTCTGGGGTGTTGTAAGAATTTTGCATTATATTTTTATTAAGAGAAGTTAAGAACTGAAGTTTTGTGAAGTGCACCTGGTATCGGTTAACTTTGTAAATGCAAATTAAATTGCTAATTGTCTATAACACTATTTAAATGGATCATTTGCACACAGTGTTACTACAGTCTAATGAAATTGCTAGTTTATTTATGAGGCAAGAAAGATGTTGCCATTTCAGATATTGAAGCTGCTTTTATAAATACTTTAAGGTCCTAAAGTGTATAATGGGACTTTTAAACTAAATAAAAAGATCAATCTAGAGCCATAATTGCCACCAGGAAGTTGTCTAAGATAGTCCAAGGTCACAGTCTGCTTTTTTACACCCTTTGTGGTGTCTCTCAAGTATAAGTATATTGTTTATGCAGTTACAAGTATTTCAGATTGTCATTTTGACATGCTATATGGGACCCTTTGCTTTTGTTATTTAATATAGGGCATCATAAGCTGCCCCCATTTGTTATAGCACAATCATATGCTTGTGCACTGCTGACCTCTATTTTTACGTAAGAGCACCCCAAGTGTTTCCTTACTTGGAGCTAGCAGGATCAACTAGAAAGTGCAATATTTTAGATCATACGTTTCAACTTTTTTTTTTTTAAACAAGGGGCTATATTGCAATATTCCTTAAAGGGATAGTGTACTGTAAAAATGTCTCCCCTTTAATGAGCTACCAATTAAACATTTTACCTGCTGGAGTGTATTCAATTGTTTCCAAATGGCCAATTTACCTTTATTTTGGCATTTGAAATAACGGATTTTGAATGTGGTATGTAAAGCTATGTCAAGATAACCAATAAAATAAATTACACTCCCAAACAGAGATAAGTTAAGGAAGCATTTGTGTGTGTAGAAAGTGATAAGATGAGGTATGATTTCCCTGCAGGCTCAGTCATTTTAATGAATTATTGTTTCAAATAGCAAAAAGAACAAAAGCTACTTTATAAACAAAAATAAACAAAAAGGAGCAATTTATCATACATGTATTACTCTGCAGCTGGTGTAAGATCATTTCAAAGACATTAAGGAGAAACCAGTTTTACAGTACATGTCCAATTAACTTACAGAGTTCACAATTATAATTTTAGAACAAAAAAATAAACACATTCAAAATGAGCATTACATTGATCACGTTGTGCCACAAACCCAGTAATATTTGCACTGTATCCAATAGAAGGGACAGGAATAAAGCGTAAGCTTTTCTGTATCTTCAACTCTCGAACATATTAAAGTTATAAGGACTAATAGAAAGAAATAGCTAGAATCATTACTATTACATCTTGGTTTGACATACATAGCTCTGTGGTTCAGTCACAAGCAGTGAAGGGCAACACACACTTGACATTAGGTAGGACAAGAAATTTATAAACTATAATTTGTATCATGAAAAAAGCAATTACAATTTTAAAACCTACAGCTGTATTAAATGTCATTTTTCTAAAAAAAAAACACCACAACACAAAGAACTATCAGTGCAGAAGTTACCTATAACTTGCAAAAGCTCTGTGTTGCTAATCTGAGAATCGCTGATCGAGAAAGTTTCTTCTTGTCTTACTTCTCCAAGCAGGAATCCCTCCTATAATTGAGCAAAATAAAAAAAGAATTATACAAAAACATAAACACCTCTAAGTTAGGAAGCACCCAAAGACATACACAGATCTGATCATCAGAATCCATAACTACTGCATCACTTCAGTATATTACCTATTAATGGGTCACTGATAATCCCAATTTATAAATGGATTTGGCCTAAATTTAAAAGGAACATTAAAGTAATTTATATACACACACACACATCAGGAATGAATTATTCCATTGCAAAATATCTGGATACAAAAATCAATGTTTTAAGAGCAGTTAAAACTTTTCACCTTGAGTGATTAATTGGATCCCTTTCGCTGTAACCAGTTAGAGAAAAATATAAAGGAGATCCTGTACAAGGCAATTACTGTTAACATTTTACGAGGGTCAGGGTTCTGAACCCCACCCTCTCTTAGGGCAGTGTAAAAATACAATTTCAGATTTAAATGACATAAAAAGCAGGCAAGATAAACAAATTACAAAGTTTTCACTGGACAAAATGAAACTTAAAATACTGCATACAAAACAATGTTACCAAAAGTTGCAATTTTTTTGGAGCCCATGCACGTGGCTTCTTTACTGAATATTTTATCTCCTCTACTTTGGGAAATAAGTGACAGATATAACTGAGTTTCTATTCTGGCCAAGCAGTTTAAATAGGATAGCAGCTAAAATATACATTAAGTATATTACCGTTTTTTTTTTTTTTTTTTTTTAACCAGAGAAACACTTTATGGAAATTAAAGGGACATGAAACTATTTTATCTTTTATGATTCAGATAGAGTATGCAATTTTAAACACCTTTCAGATTTGCTTATAATTATCACATTTTCTTTGTTCTCTTGGTATCTTTTGTTGAAAAGCAGGGAAGTAAACGCAGGCGCATGCATGTGTCAGTTTTGCAAGAACACTAGATGGTAGCACTATTTCCTACCATGTAGTGCTCCAGGCACCAACCTAGGTATCTCTTCAACAAAGAATATCATGGGAACAAAGCAAATTGAAGTTTTTTTAAAATTGTATGCTCTGTCAGAATCCCTTAATACATTTTTGGGTTTCATATCTCTTTAAACTTTGACTTTACTATTGCTTTAACAATGCGAACAACGGTCAAAAGACTGACTATAAGGTTTGCAATCAATTTTCCAAAATGGTTCTAGCTCTGCCATAGCCCAGAGACTACTGACATCAAAATAACCCAGTGTGGTCTTGACTATTCCCCAGCTGGTTCCACGTTAACCACAGAATAGCATCAAACCGACCCTTGCATCAATAATACAACCACCACCTGTCCTAAACCTGCCACAGGCTGCTGCCACACCATCTCATGCAAACCTATATAGCCATATTTTATAGCTACACAGTGGTCCAAGTATTCCGTAAAGAAAAGCTCCATCAAATGACAGTTTAGCCTAAAATATTAATAGCTGCAATGCAGCTCTGTCAAATATTCCTGCATCACAGCCTCTCTAAAACAGACTACAGCTGTAATAGCAATAGTATGAAATGACTACTTATATTGCACAAGACACGATGTTTAATCAACGCTGACTGAGTCTGGCAAACCCAAATTACAACAGGTCTAACATGCCAAATGAGGAAGTTTTAATTACCCAACCCTAGTACAATCATTTTCAGGCCGACAGTGTGCAATAAAACTGAAGCACACCCATGTTGCTCCCTTACCTACACCACCAAACACACGCTGCCCTCTCACCTGCAACCCCTTGCACACACAAACTTCCTCCAGCTGTTCTCTCACCCACACAAACATGCAGGCTGCTCTCTCTTACTGCTCATATACACAGGCTGCACCCTCTCACCTGCAACCCCTCACAAACACCTGCACATACGCAGCTCCCTCCCCTGTACATACATACTATCTGAACCTGATGCCTCTCACCCGCCCGTCGTCCACCCCCCCCGATGCCTCTCATCCGCCCCACTGATGCCTCTCTCATCCGCCAGTCGTCTGCCCCGTCTCTGATCCAAAGAGAAAATCTATAACACTCACAGTGTGTTACTTCTAGGGGGTGCAAATGACTGTATAGTGTATACTAAATATAGACATATAAAACTAAAAGACAATGTAATCACAAAATCTAGATATGGTGATACTTATAATATATAAACAGAAATGTTAGCAAATAACCATAGATATATAAAACGTCCTGATAAGTTCTTATCTGTAAGTGCAATCTTCTACAGCGATATCCCATAGAAAATAAATGTCCCAAATGAGGTGGTGAGGATCCCATATGATAAGTGTGATCAGGAACACAAATGATCAATGGAGTCTGCTGCTTTGGCAAGGATATCTGGATCTGGGAACAGGTTTTCTCTCTGAAGGAATCGCACAAAAAAAGGCGCCTCCTGGTGTAATAAAGTTGATGCAGATGGATTAAAAGGTTATCAAAATGGTACTCACAAGTGGAGCAGCACCAAATTGTGCTAAATAAAACAGAATGGGATCTCACAGTGTCCCACCTCACTGACACTCCAATGTGACAGGTAACTCCAAATTCCTGCCGGACCGATAAAGCTCAGACTCTCACAAAAAGGTTTGTATAAAACCACAATTTAATAACAGGATAAAAATCACAGTGTCATATAACACTAGATATTAAAAATACAAGCAACGCGCTTCTCAGACTGCTGTCTGTTTCATCAGGCTTCGAGAATTGCGATTCCTTCACAGAGAAAACCTGTTCCCGTCTCTCATCCGCCCACCTTATGTATCTCATCCGTCACCTAAAGTCTCTCATCCGCCCGGCGTCTGCCCCCTCCCGATGCCTCTCATCCGCCCGGCGCCTGCCCCCTCCCGATGCCTCTCATCCGCCCGGCGTCTGCCCCCTCCCGATGCCTCTCATCCGCCCACCTTATGTATCTCATCCGTCACCTAAAGTCTCTCATCCGCCCGGCGTCTGCCCCCTCCCGATGCCTCTCATCCGCCCGGCGCCTGCCCCCTCCCGATGCCTCTCATCCGCCCGGCGTCTGCCCCCTCCCGATGCCTCTCATCCGCCCGGCGTCTGCCCCCTCCCGATGCCTCTCATCCGCCCGGCGTCTGCCCCCTCCCGATGCCTCTCATCCTAATATCCCTCATCCGCACAAAATGGTAGATTTATCAAGAGGCAAACACTGTTATCAAATGAGTGAGCCTGCATCTGATATTTATCAAGCAGCTGTTTAAACTGATGCATATTAAAGCCTTAAAGGGACAGTTTACTCAAAAATGTTCTCCCCTTTAATTTGTTCCCAATGATCCACTTTACCTGCTGGAGTGTATTAAATTGTTTACAAGTAGCTCCTTTACCCTTATATTGGCATTTGAAATTGTTAATTTAGCATGTGGTATCCCCACCTATTCTGAAAGTTTGTGGCCGCGCGTACCAGCTATAGATAAGCTTTGTAAACACAGCCAGCAGAAGAAATTACACTCCCAGTCGGATATAGCAGAGATAAGGTAATAAAATGTTGATTTTCCATTGTTCTCTCAAAGTATTGGTGATTGTTTTAAGGACAGATATAAGATAAAGAAGCAGGTATATGTGCACAATGTGATACAGTAATGAGATCTGATTATACCTTCAAGCTCAACCCATTTTATTAGGTTGTGGCTTCAAAACACAAAATCAGAGCTTTAATATACACAAATAAGCCTTAAAAAGCTAATTTTCATAAATTTTTTACTCTGCAGTTGGTAAAAAAAGCAATTGTAAACACATTAAGGGAAAAACTATTTTACAGTATACTGTCCCTTTAATGAAAATCTCCCTAGACCAGGGGTTTTCAAACCTGTCCTCAAGCCTACCTAGGACAGATTTTCTGGACATCTAAACTGGAGTAGGGCTGCAACTAACGATTATTTTCATAATCGATTAATCGGCCGATTATTTTTTCGATTAATCTGATAAAAAATAAATTATTTTTTTTCCTATAATTAAAATAAAATCCACATAAAGAGTGTTATAAATATAAACTTCCGACTAAAACTTTACATTAAAACAAATGTTGGTCAATTTTTTAAGCAGCAGAACAAATTTTTTATAATTAAGCAAAACAAAACCACAAACTGTTTGAAAATA